>NC_048587.1:9136702-9279202 GCF_013265735.2 Oncorhynchus mykiss | reverse complement strand
GCTCCCTACCTGATAAATAGGACTTTCCCCAGCCTAGAGGGATACTGCTTAACCCCAGGGCCTCCAGTTTGGAGATGAACTATATCAAAGGCCTTCTGTAGGTCAAGCAGTACCATTCCACAGATATTTCCCTCATCAATCTCTTTCCTGATAAAGTCAGTCAAGTAAAGTAGACATGAATCAGTGGACTATGGGGCGGCAGGGTAGCCTAGTGGTGTTGGACTAGTAACCGGAAGGTTGCAAGTTCAAACCCCAAGTTCAAACCCCCGAGCTGACAAGGTACAAATCTGTTGTTCTGCCCCTGAACTGGCAGTTAACCCGCTATTCCTAGGCCGTCATCGAAAATAAGAATTTGTTCTTAACTGACTTGCCTGGTTAAACAAAGGTAAAATAATGTACATACATATTCATACATTTGCTCATGTACAACTCTCTCCAGGATCTCTGATGTTACACAGAGGATAGATACAGCCTATAACTCCTAGGGTCAGACTTTATCCCCTTCTTACACAGAGGATAGATACAGGCCTGTAACTCCCAGGGTCAGACTTTATCCCCTTCTCATACAGAGGATAAATACAGGCCTATAACTCCCAGGGTCAGGCTTCCCCTTCTTATACCGAGGTATAACTTTGTCTTGTTTCACGTCCCTGGGAAAGATGCCTTGTTCAAGAGAGAGCTGAACGATAGGCCAACAAGTGGCCAATTTGCTCAGCAGAATCTATTAGAAACCTTGCAGGAATATTATCCAGGCCTGTGGCTTTGGAGCATTTAAGATCTGCCAGCATACTGACCTTTGCAAAATAAAAAAGGTGTTTGGTTGAACCCACAATAATTTTTTGCTTGGTTGTTTCCATGCAAACCAGCACTGGTGGGCAGCTTGCTAAACAGCTTGCTGGCAACAGAAGAAAAACATTGACTTGAATTCATTGGCAACCTCTGCTCTTTCATATACCATCTCCCTCCCGATGTTCAGTCCAATAAGGTTTAGTTTGTTTTTGGCGGTACTACTACAGCCTAGTTCCTTAAATTATTTCCAAAGCTTTTTAGCTTCATCCATCCTGGTCTGTGCTTCATTTCTGTGATGTTTATAAAGGACAAAATCAGGCTGCTCTTGTGAGTTCTTACATTTCTTAAAGGCCTTATTCCTTGCTTAACATTTCAAAAGATCATTTTTTTTGTCCTCTGATTCTAACAGTTTTAAGACACTTAAATATATCTTTTAAAATCCTCCTTCTGCAAAATGATTCAGTTATGAAATCTCCTAACAAAATGATTTCCTTCACCAAGGGATCATTACAGTTTGACAACACAATTTCAAATCCTTCATAGAATGCATTCTGCTTGCCTACAACACACTCCCAACACCCCTAACACCCCGGCTTGGTTTTGGGAGGGCAGATATCCAGCCAGACAATCTCCAGGTCAAAGCTTAAATCCGATCTGACGTTATAAGCGAATGTCTGATCTTACAAAACGCACATATCGGCCCACCATTCCGATCCTTCCTGACAACAGACTATCTCAATTTTTTAATCACAAACAGATGAACCAGGAAAACATAAGACACCCACCTCTGATTTGCAAACCAACAGGCGTATCTCATAAATCTTCGGAAGTAGGCTTCGGACGTTTAAGTGCACAAAATGTAAGCCCTTCTTCCCAAAGGCCTCACTGAATTCCTGATGCCATGTCCTGTCATCATTCCGAAAGCAGACAATGCTATTGGCTGCACAGAGTCGCATTAACAGAAATCCCAAAGCAGCCTTGTTTAAAACTTGTTAACACGTTTGAACACTGGAATGTGAGATGTAATGTACACCTCGATTAGGCTGACAGAAATCCTTATTACTTTATTTCATGATTTTCTATTTGAGTGTCATCATTTCTACATAGCCTACACCAGGGATAGGCAGCCCTGGTTCTGGAGTGCCTCGGGATAGACAGCCCTGGTTCTGGAGTGCCTCGGGATAGGGAGCCCTGGTCCTGGAGTGCCTCAGGATAGACAGCCCTGGTTCTGGAGTGCCTCAGGATAGACAGCCCTGGTTCTGGAGTGCCTCGGGATAGGCAGCCCTGGATCTGGAGTGTCTCAGGATAGACAGCCCTGGTTGTTTTTGATTTAACCGACCTGGACGATCCATTAGCTCAATTGGTTAGTCCTGGACTATCGGACCACCATTTTATTACGTTTGCAATCGCAAAAAATAATTAAGGATCATCAAAAGTCATGCTATAAATTCTCAGACAACCCAAAGATTCCTTGATGCCCTTCCAGACTCACTCTGCCTATCCAAGCACGTCAGAGGACAAAAATCAGTTAACAACCTAACTGAGGAACTCAATTTAACCTTGCGCAATACCCTAGATGCAGTCGCACCCCTAAAAACGAAAAACATTCGTCATAAGAAACTAGCTCCCTGGTATACAGAAAATACCCGCGCTCTGAAGCAAGCTTCCAGAAAATTGGAACAGAAATGGCACTACACCAAACTGGAAGTCTTCCGACTAGATTGGAAAGACAGTACCGTGCAGTATCGAAGAGCCCTCACTGCTGCTCAACCATCCTATTTTTCTAACTTAATTGAAGAAAATAAGAACAATCCAAAATGTATTTTTGATACTGTAGCAAAGCTAACTAAAAAGCAGCATTCCCCAAGAGAGGATGGCTTTCACTTCAGCAGTAACACATTTATGAACTTCATTGAGGAAAACATCATGATCATTAGAAAGCAAATTACGGACTCCTCTTTAAATCTGAGTATTCCTCCAAAGCTCAGTTGTCCTGAGTCTGCACAACTCTGCCAGGACCTAGTATCAAGAGAGACACTCAAGTGTGTTAGTACTATATCTCTTGACACAATGATGAAAATAATCATGGCCTCTAAACCTTCAAGCTGCATACTGGACACTATTCCAACTAAACTACTGAAAGAGCTGGTTCCTGTGCTTGGCCCTCCTATGTTGAACATAATAAACGGCTCCCTATCTTCTGGATGTGTACCAAACTCACTAAAAGTGGCAGTAATAAAGCTTCTCTTGAAAAAGCCAAACATTGACCCAGAAAATATTAAAAACTATCTGCCGATATTGAATCTTCCATTCCTCTCAAAAAAAATAGAAAATGCTGTTGGGCAGCAACTCACTGCCTTCCTGAAGACAAACAATGTATACAAAATGCTTCAGCCTGGTTTTAGACCCCATCATAGCACTGAGACTGCACTTGTGAAGGTGGTAAAATACCTTTAAATGGCGTCAGACCGAGGCTCTGCATCTGTCCTTGTGCTTCTAGACCTTAGCGCTGCTTTTGATACCATCGATCACCACATTATTTTGGACAGATTGGAAACCCAAATTGGCCTACACGGACAAGTTCTGGCCTGGTTTAGATCTTATCTGTTGGAAAGTCTAACAAATCAACTGTAAATTTCAGTGTTCCTCAAGGTTCCGTTTTAGGACCACTATTGTTTTCACGATATAATTTACCTCTTGGGGATGTCATTCGAAAACATTCGAAGCCTGTGTTTCAGACATAAGGAAGTGGATGGCTGCAAACTTTCTACTTTTAAACTCGGACAAAACAGAGACTTGTTCTAGGTCCCAAGAAACAAAGAGATCTTCTGTTGAATCTGGCAATTAATCTTGATGGTCGTCCAGTCGTCTCAAATAAAACTGTGAAGGACTTCGGCGTTACTCTGGACCCTGTTCTCTCTTTTGACGAACATATCAAGACTGTTTCAAGGACAGCTTTTTTCCATCTACGTAACATTGCAAAAATCAAAAATGTTCTTTCCAAAAAGTATGCCGCAAAATTAATCCATGCTTTTGTCACTTCTAGATTAGACTACTGCAATACTCTACTTTCCGGCTACCCGGATAAAGGACTAAATAAACTTCAGTTAGTGCTAAATACGGCTGCTAGAATCCTGACTAGAACCCAAAAATGTGATCATATTGCTCCAGTGCTACCCTCCCTACACTGGCTTCCTGTTATTAAGGCAAGGGCTGATTTCAAGGTTTTACTGCAAAGCATTACGTGGGCTAGCTCCTGCCTTTCTTTCCGATTTGGTCCTGCCGTACATACCTACACAAGACGCAAGCCTCCTAATTGTCCCTAGAATTTTTAGGCAAACAGCTGGAGGCAGGGCTTTCTCCTATAGAGCTCCATTTTTATGGAATGGTCTGCCTACCCATGTGAGAGATGCAGACTTGGTTTAAACCTTTAAGTCTTTATTGAAGACTCATCTCTTCAGTAGGTCCTATGATTGACTGTAGTCTGGCCCAGGAGTGTGAAGGTGAACGGAAAGGCACTGGAGCAACAAACTGCCCCTGCTGTCTCTGCCTGTCCGGTTTCCCTCTCTCCACTGGGATTCTCTGCCTCTAACCCTATTACAGGGGCTGAGTCACTGGCTTACCCGGTGCTCTTCCATGCCGTCCCTAGGAGGGGTGCGTCACTTGAGTAGGTTGAGCCACTGACGTGGTCCTCTTTTCTGGATTGGCTTCCCACCAGTGGTGGGATAGTGGTGGTGGTGGTACCTTGGTGGTGGTGGTACCTTGGTGGTGGTGGTGTTACCTTGGTGGAGGTGCCTTGGTGGTGGTGGTGGTGGTTCCTTGGTGGTGGTGCCTTGGTGGTGGTGGTACCTTGGTGGTGGTACCATGGTGGTGGTGGTACCTTGGTGGTGGTGGTACCTTGGTGGTGGTGGTGGTACCTTGGTGGTGGTGGTGGTGGTGCCTTGGTGGTGGTGGTACCTTGGTGGTCATGGTGGTGGAACCTTGGTGGTGGTACTTTGGTGGTGGTGGTGGTGCCTTGGTGGTGGTGGTGGTACCTTGGTGGTGGTGGTACCTTGGTGGTGGTGGTGGTACCTTGGTGGTGGTGGTACCTTGGTGGTGGTGGTGGTGGAGGTGGTACCTTGGTGTGTGTGGGAGGAGGGGGGGGGGGGGGGGGTGGGGGGTGCTGCGTGTGGAGTGGCTCATTAGACCAGATGGATTCTCTGTGTGTGTCGTTGGCAGGTGAACCAGCAGGGACCTTTCTGTAGCAGGTGAGATTGTTCTAAAAAACATAGAGAGGGAATCCATCTGGTCAAACAGCCTAGTACCCCTGCTGTTGGTTGGTGCTATTGTCCCATCCTGGCAAGCTGCTGTGGGTTGGTTCTATTGGACCAATCTGGCAACCTGCTGTGAGTTGGTGCTATTGTCCCAACCTGGTTGTCGCAGAGCAGAGCCTAAAGCATGTTGCTCAGGGATCTCTGATGTTATTAAGAGAGGTACGATAAAGAGCCAGCAAGGTGTTCTAGGAAATATGTCTCTCTGAACTGCTAAGAATAATGAGTACCTGGTAAACAACAGTGTAGGATTGGTAAGGAAGTCTGTACATCTTATTGTGTGTGTGTGTGTGTGTGTGTGTGTGTGTGTGTGTGTGTGTGTGTGTGTGTGTGTGTGTGTGTGTGTGTGTGTGTGTGTGTGTGTGTGTGTGTGTGTGTGTGTGTGTGTGTGTGTGTGTGTTGTTAGTCCCGAGTTCGAGTCCATTGTTTTATATCCAGCCAATTAGACTGCTTGTGCGACTGACCACTGCCAAAAATATACCAAGCACTATTTTCTCTTTACCTGCTAAATGACCAGAATTACATAGTTCTGCTTTGCAGGACTGTGTTGTTGTTTGGCCTTGAGGATCCCCCACCCATCTCCACCAAGTGTCCTTTGAATTTACACCTCCTTCAAGGACTGGTGCCTTGATTAAATCCACTGTCACTTTGTCAGATAAGCCTTTTTAAAGAAGACGTTTACCCCAAATCCAGAAACTCCCAAGTGATTCCAGACATTGAAAGTAGAGTTTAATGGAATTTCCCCTCTCCTCCTCTCTCTCCCTGGATTGCAGAACGGACACGGCTGCCAAAAAAAAAATAACAGGTCATGTGATTCGTGACGTCGCTGAATGCAGGCGTCGCTCTGCTCCGTTTTCAGTGACGATTCACAAATCCGCTTTGTTTATTGTTTTATTGTTTTATTGAAAGCGCAATCGGTTCAGGGTCAGGAAAGGTACTTTTCCAAGATACAGTTGAAGTCGGAAGTTTACTTGCACGTAGGTTGGAGTCATTAAAACTCGTTTTTCAACATTTTTTTTGTAAACAAACTATCGTTTTGGCAAGTCTGTAGGACATCTACTTTGTGCATGACACAAGTACTTTTTCCAACAATTGTTTACAGACAGATTATTTCACTTATAATTCACTGTATCACAATTTCAGTGGGTCAGAAGTTTACGTACACTAAGTCGACTGTGCCTTTAAAAAGCTTGGAAAATTCCAGAAAATGATGTCATGGCTTTAAAAACTTCTGATAGGCTAATTGACATCATTTGAGTCGATTGGTGGTGTACCTGTGGATGTATTTCAAGGCCTACCTTTAAACCCAGTGCCTTTTTGCTTGACATCATGGGAAAATCAAAAGAAATCAGCCAAGACCTCAGAAAAAAAAGTGGAGACCTCGACAAGTCTGGTTCATCCTTGAGAGCAATTTCCAAACGCCTGAAGGTACCACGTTCATCTGTACAAATAATAGCATGCAAGTATAAACACCATGGGACCACGCAGCCGTCATACCGCTCAGGAAGGAGACGTGTTCTGTCTCCTAGAGATGAACGTACTTTGGTGCAAAAAGTGCATATCAATCCCAGAACAAGAGCAAAGGACCTTGTGAAGATGCTGGAGGAAACAGGTACAAAAGTATGTATATCCACAGTGAAACGAGTCCTATATCAACATAACATGAAATGCCGCTCAGCAAAGAAGAAGCCACTGCTCCAAAACCGCCATAAAAAAGCCAGACTATGGTTTGCAACTGCACATGGGGACATTGATTGTACTTTTTGAAGAAATGTCCTCTGGTCTGATGAAACAAAAATAGAACTGTTTGGTTTGCAACTGTAAGGAAACTTATGTGGATATATTGAAGCAACATCTCAAGACATCAGTCAGGAAGTTAAAACTTATTGGTGACAGGGGGCAGTATTTTCACGTCCGGAGGAAATGCCCAAATTCAACTGCCTGCTACTCATCCCCAGAAGATAAGATATGCATATTATTAGTAGATGTGGATAGAAAACACTCTGACGTTTCTAAAACTGTTTGAATCATGTCTGTGAGTATAACATAACTTATTTAGCAGGCGAAACCCCGAGGACAAACCATTCAGATTCTTTTTTTTTTAGGTCACTCTCTTTTCCAACGGTTTTGGGTATCCAGATTTCTAAGGGACCTTCTTGCAGTTCATACCGCTTCCACTGGATGTCACCAGTCTTTAGAAATTGGTTGAGGTTATTCCTTTGTGTAATGAATAAGTACGGCCATCTTGAACGAGGGTCACTTGAAGTGTACTTTTAGATATAGGCGCGTGACCAGAAAGCATGCTACAGTTTGTTTTCTTCCTGTATTGAACACAGATCATCCCGTCTTCAATTTGATTGATTATTTATGTTAAAAAATACCTAAAGTTGTATTAAAAAAGTAGTTTGAAATGTTTTGGAAAAGTTTACAGGTAACTTTTGAGATATTTTGTAGTCATGTTGAGCAAGTTGGAACCGGTGTTTTTCTGGATCACACGCCAAATAAATGGACATTTTGGATATATATCGACGGACAATTTTTGATGTTAATGGGACATATTGGAGTGCCAACAAAAGAAGCTCGTCAAAAGAAAGATATTCATTATATTTTTATTTCTGCGTTTTGTGTCGCGCCTGCAGGGTTGAAATATGGTTTCTCTCTTTGTTTACTATGGTGCTATCCTCAGATAATAGCATTGTTTGCTTTCGCTGAAAAGCCTTTTTGAAATCTGACATGTCTGCTGGATTCACAACAAGTGTAGCTTTAGTTAGATTTGTATAGTAATTTATTTAAATTTGGAGCTCTGCATTTTCCCTGGCTTTTGGCCAGGTGGGATGCGTCCCACATATCCCAGAGAGGTTAAAGCTTGGTCGCATATGGGTCTTCCAAATGGACAATGACCCCAAGCATACTTCCAAAGTTGTGGCAAAATGGCTTAATGACAACAAAGTCAAGGTATTGGTGTGGCCTTCACAAAGCCCTGACCTCAATCCTATAGAAAATTTGTGGGCAGAACTGAAAAAGAGTGTGTGAGCAAGGAGGCGTACAAACCTGACTCAGTTACACCAGCTCTGTCAGGAGGAATGGGCCAAAATTCACCCAACTTATTGTGGGAAGCTTGTGGAAGGTTACCCAAAATGTTGGACCCAAGTTAAACAATTTAAAGGCAATACTACCAAATACTAATTGAGTGTATGTTAACTTCTGACCCACTGGGAATGTGATGAAAGAAATAACAGCTGAAATAAATCATTCTCTCTACTATTATTCTGTCATTTCACATTCTTAAAATAACGTGGTGATCCTAACTGACCTTAAACAGGCAATTTGTACTTGGATTAAATGTCAGGAATTGTGAAAAACTGAGTTTAAATGTATTTGGCTAAGGTGTATGTAAACGTCAGACTCCAACTGTAATTATTTTATTCAGCAGAGGTCTTTCCTTGTAGCACTCGACCACACAACTGGTAAATAATCAAGACAAAACTAGAGCCTGCAGAACTTGCTTTTTGGAGTGTAGTGTCAAAAAAGCAGAACTTTATCTCTTTATTACGGACAGACCCCATCTTTACAACCGTTGAATCTAAACGTTTTGACCATGACAGTGTACAATCTAAGGTACTTGTTCAACAGCCACACCATTCATTATCAGATTCAGCTGAGATCTAGAACTTAGGGAATGAGTTGTACCAAATGCTCTTAGTTTTAGAGAACTTCAGGACCAGTTTATTACTGGCCACGGATTCCAAAACAGACTGCAACTATTTGTTAAGGGTTTCAGTGACTACATTAGCTGTGGTTGCTGGCACGTATCTAGTTGATCCATCAGCATACATGGACACACGTGCTTTGTTTAATGCCAGTGGTAGGTCATTGGTAAAAAATAGGGAAGAGTAGAGCTGCCCTGCGGTACACCACACTTTACATGTTTGACATGAGAGAAGCTTCCATTAAAGAAAACCATTTGAGTTCTATTAGATAGATGGCTCTGAATCCACGATATGGCAGAGGTTGAAAAGCCTTAATACGTTTTTTCAACGACATGTTATAGTGAATATTAACAAATCTAACAGTACAGCTCATCCAATCTTCTTATTGTCAATTTATTTCAACCAATCAACAGTCATTTGCGTCAGTGCCGTGCATGTTGAGTACCTCCACTACCCTGAGGGCCCTTGATTCAGTGTATCATGCGGCCCTAAGGTTCATTACAAATCCGAAACGTCTAACACATCATTGCGATCTCTACAGCTCTGTTGGCTGGTTGCCGTTGACCTTGCGTAGGCTTAAACACTGGTATACACTGATTTATAAGGCCATATTGGATAAAATGCCATTTTATCTCTGTTTTTAGTCAGATCGGTAAATAAATACAAATGACTGTCCCATTCTCATTTGCTTCTAAAAATTAGAACAGGTCATGCTAGAAATAGTTTTAGTTACTCAGCTCCGTGGTCCTGGAATTCTCTCCTGAACATTAAAACAATTTGATGATCTAGTTTCGTTGGTGGAGTTTAAAAACTGAATCGATGTATATATCATAGAAGAGCGTAATTGTCTTTAGGACAGCTGTTTTCTTAGTCAAGACTTTCGTGTTTTTAACAGGTACATGTTTATCAATAATTGAAAGAAGCAATTTCATAAATTCATTAAGTGCAGTGTCTGGATGCTCCTTATTAATCACATCAGACCAACAAATGTTTTTAATAATGACTATTTTCTGAATGATATAAATTAGCCATACAAACCGATGGATGGATATACAAACCTCTGAGCCTGACAGGTTCTCTCCAGCGCAGTCTAAGGATATTTATAAAAGTAATGAGAAGATTAAAGTGAAGTGGAATGATTTTAGAAAGTGGGAGAGAGAGGCATATTCTCTGTAAGAGAAAACAGTAAAAGTACTGATGGTAAAGCAAGAGAACTGATGGTAAAGATGGAAGAGGACTGATGGTAAAACTGATGGTAAAGATGCAAGAGGACTGATGGTAAAGCAAGAGGACTGATGGTAAAGATGAAAGAGGACTGATGGTAAAGATGCAAGAGGACTGATGGTAAAGATGCAAGAGGACTGATGGTAAAGCAAGAGGACTGATGGTAAAGATGCAAGAGGACTGATGGTAAAGATGCAAGAGGACTGATGGTAAAGCAAGAGGACTGATGGTAAAGATGCAAGAGGACTGATGATAAAGATGCAAGAGGACTGATGGAAAAACAAGAGGACTGATGGTAAAGATGCAAGAGGACTGATGGTAAAGCAAGAGGACTGATGGTAAAGCAGCAAGAGGACTGATGGTAAAGATGCAAGAGGACTGATGGTAAAGATGCAAGAGGACTGATGGTAAAGATGCAAGAGGACTGATGGTAAAGCAAGAGGACTGATGGTAAAGATGCAAGAGGACTGATGGTAAAGATGCAAGAGGACTGATGGTAAAGCAAGAGGACTGATGTTAAAGATGCAAGAGGACTGATGGTAAAGATGCAAGAGGACTGATGGTAAAGATGCAAGAGTACTGATGATAAAGATGCAAGAGGACTGATGGTAAAGATGCAAGAGGACTGATGGTAAAGATGCAAGAGGACTGATGATAAAGATGCAAGAGGACTGATGGTAAAGATGCAAGAGGACTGATGGTAAAGATGCAAGAGGACTGATGGTAAAGCAAGAGGACTGATGTTAAAGATGCAAGAGGACTGATGGTAAAGCAAGAGGACTGATGGTAAAGCAAGAGGACTGATGGTAAAGATGCAAGAGGACTGATGGTAAAGCAAGAGGACTGATGGTAAAGATGCAAGAGGACTGATGGTAAAGATGCAAGAGGACTGATGGTAAAGCAAGAGGACTGGTGGTAAAGATGCAAGAGGACTGATGGTATAGATGCAGGAGGACTGATGGTAAAGATGCAAGAGGACTGATGGTAAATATGCAAGAGGACTGATGGTAAAGATGCAAGAGGACTGATGGTAAAGCAAGAGGACTGATGGTAAAGATGCAAGAGGACTGATGGTAAAGCAAGAGGACTGATGGTAAAGATGCAAGAGGACTGATGGTAAAGCAAGAGGACTGATGTTAAAGATGCAAGAGGACTGATGGTAAAGCAAGAGAACTGATGGTAAAGATGCAAGAGGACTGATGGTAAAGCAAGAGGACTGATGGTAAAGATGCAAGAGGACTGATGTTAAAGCAGCAAGAGGACTGATGTTAAAGATGCAAGAGGACTGATGGTAAAGATGCAAGAGTACTGATGGTAAAGATGCAAGAGGACTGATGGTAAAGATGCAAGAGGACTGATGTTAAAGATGCAAGAGGACTGATGGTAAAGCAAGAGAACTGATGGTAAAGATGCAAGAGGACTGATGGTAAAGCAAGAGGACTGATGGTAAAGATGCAAGAGGACTGATGGTAAAGATGCAAGAGGACTGATGGTAAAGATGCAAGAGGACTGATGGTAAAGATGCAAGAGGACTGATGGTAAAGATGCAAGAGGACTGATGGTAAAGCAAGAGGACTGATGGTAAAGCAAGAGGACTGATGATAAAGCAAGAGGACTGATAGTAAAGATGCAAGAGGACTGATGGTAAAGATGCAAGAGGACTGATGATAAAGATGCAAGAGGACTGATGGTAAAGATGCAAGAGGACTGATGGTAAAGCAAGAGGACTGATGGTAAAGATGCAAGAGGACTGATGGTAAAGCAAGAGGACTGATGGTAAAGCAAGAGGACTGATGGTAAAGATGCAAGAGGACTGATGGTAAAGCAAGAGGACTGATGGCAACGACGCAAGAGAAAGACGAATACAAACAAAAAGAAGACGAGAGAAGTAGGAGAAGGCTGAGAGAAAAGTTTGATCGACTGTATCCAATCTTGACCACAGCACCTTCACCACCCCCTCCGAATCCTCTGGGAGGACCTCTTGGTGGGGGTGACCAACAGCTAGGCCAAAACCAACTCCCTGGCTGATAGACCAGAGCACCGCGGTACATAACCATGAAACCTGCCCGCACCGCAGCCTATTATGGGCAGGGGGCGGAAGCCGAAGTAGAAGGGATTAAACCCCCAAAATATGAAAGACCCAAGATAAGGCCAAAACCAAAGATGGACTACGACCTCAGACAAAGGGACAATGCCGACAGCCCTCCAGAATTCAGCTCTGATGATGACGATGATAAAGACCGCAAAGGAGATGAGCGGTCTCCACTCAAGAATTCTTCCCCCTGATATCAGATCCAATCCCTCAGGGGAGGGGAGCTGCCATGACTGTGGATCAACTCCGGGATGCTGATGAAGTGAAAGCCATTGTAAAGGGACATGACTGACCCTGCGAAAGATGCTGTGAAGTTTAAAGAAGAGGTGAATAATCATTGTCTTGTATACCCCCCTTCCTGTTAAATTGAGGAAAAACTCTGTCAGTGTTTGAAATTCAAGTGTAAGGGAAGTTGGAATAGTGAGGTAACCAGAGCCAACCATGCTGACCAACTCACTGCTGTGTTTGATAATGTAAAGACAACATACCCAAGGCACAGACTGGCAGAAAATACATTCCACCATGATGAAGGCCAATGAGAGCTTTGAGGACTATCAGGAACGAATGGAGACGATATTCCTCCAGCACTCTGGTCTGGCTCATGAACAATAATCTTATGGCAGCCTGCTGTGCCATGTCGTGGTTACTGGCCTGCCACAAGACCTGAAGACAGCTGTGACCACTACATGCATTGGGTGGGAGACAAAGATCCTTGCTGATATCAAACCTCACTTCACCCATGCAGAAAGACAGATCAGGTCACAGAACTCCAAGACTGTTGCTAAACTACAATCTGCACAGTTGATATTTTTCACTGGAGGAAGAGGAGGAAGAGTTTGCGGTGGAGGTGGAGGTGGAGGTCAAGGATGAGGCCGAGGAGGTAAAGGAAGGGGACGAGGAAGAGGGCGAGGAGCGCACAGACGCCTCTGGAGGGAGAGACTGAAGCTGCTACAACTGTGGCAAGCCAGGAGATTTTGCTAGGGACTGTCCTGGTGATGGAGATGAGCAGGCAGAATGGCCAGGACCACTTGAAGATGTAAGGGTTGGAAATCCCTTTGGTGGGCAAAGAACATAGGATGAGATGGAAACAGAAGAAGACTCCTATGATGAAGAATCACAAGAAGCATGCCAGATGCTGAAAATTACCACCCTTTTGAATGAAAACCTGATAGAAATTGAAATACTTGGCCAGAAGATTCCATTCCTAGTAGACACCGGGGCTGAAACAATATGCCCTGAAAGTTATCCTGTCTAAAAAATAAAACTCCACGCTGTCGGAGCGTCAGGAATTCTCTTTGAAGAATGCCTCACATACCCCCTACACATTAAATGGGAAGATGGAAGTTGGAAACATCCATTTCTGCTCTGTAAACCTCCTGGGAAGAGATGATGTACAATATGAATTTGACTGTTGCATGCACTGCTGAGGCCCTCCGTTCCCCTACATATCCGTGCATGTCCCAGTGTTATTATGCATGGCATTTTAACGATCCTGAGGTGGAAGGTGACCTACGAGATAGATTTATTAATACATTTTTTATTTAACCCTTATTTTACGTAAGTTGACTGAAAACACATTCTCATTTTACAGCAACGATCTGGGGAATAGATACAGTGCAGAGGTGGGGGGACGAATGAGCCAATTGTAAGCTGGGGATGATTAAAGATCACTTACCTCTGCACACCACTGTGCATGGGAGGTCCCGGAACATCTTTACTGCATTGCAGCTGTTCCCTCGGGTGAAGAAGACCCTGAGTATCACTAAACACGGACAAAGCAGAAAAGCAGAGTGGAAGTGACAATTGATGGAATATACTACGGTGAGGAATTTACAGCGGCCTGAGTTTTGCTGTCTGACGTACAGTACAGCGATTGATGTATGAAGTAATGGCCGCTGTCCCACACTGTAGTATGTCCAAAAAAATGCAATTGAGAAGGGAAAGATGTTGGATCTTGGATGAAGAATGTGATGACAGTCACTGATTGGATGGCCTGGGATGGGGGTGGGAAGTGATTATCCATCAACAGCAATTATTACTACTAGAACGATACAGAAGAAAGAACCTATTCCTACCAAAACTACGATGGTTATATCCCAAGATAACTCCCACATACCATAACTGGATGAAGTGCCAGAACAGCTCTGGGCTGTTTCCTTAGACCGATTTTGGGAAGATGAGAGGTGCCACCTCAGTGAAAGTTGTCCCCGAAGAATAATTACAGACCATATAAAGCTCAGTAGCCTCTTAGCAAAGAAGCAGAAAAGGGTAATATTCCCTTTCATCAGGCCCTGGTTGAAAACAGGGCTTTGATCCCATGCCCAAATTCTCCCTTTAACATCCCTATTTTACCTGTTAGGAAGCCATCTTGTCATATGTAGTTTTTACCTGTTAGGAAGCCATCTTGTCATATATAGTTTTTACCTGTAAGGAAGCCATCTGGTGATATATAGTTTTGTACAAGATCTTAGAATAGTTGATGACGCTGTTCACCCCAGAGAACCCTTGGTACCGAACACAGTTACAATTCATTCCCAAGTCCCCCCATCGTCAGTTATAGATTTGGCTAATACATTTTTCAGCATTCATGTTGACCCTGGGTCACAGGATTGGTTCTCTTTTATGTTTCTTAGGAAAAAAGGGACTTGGACGGTGATGGCACAAGGCTACATTGAAACCCCTGCCATTTTTTTTGCCCAGGAAATTGCGAGGAACCTGGAATTGTTTTATTCCCCTTTGAGGTGGTTCAATACGTTGATGACCTGTTGGTCTGTTCCTCATCTGAGGAAATCTGTCACGAAGATACTAAGGCATTGTTGATTTATCTAAGCTTAAAATGGTCATAATACTTCCCCCTCTAAGATGCCGTTGTGTAGAAGTTCTGTTAAATATTTGAGTCAAGACATTACATCTGAGGGTCACGCCCTCTCTAAAGATAGGATTGAGGCGACAAAGTCCCTGCCTAAACCTGTTACTAAGCAGCACATGATGTCGCTGTTGGATGTGGCTGGTTACTGTTGCCCATGGTTGAAAGACTATATGGAGACATTACAGCCTATGCAGGATTGTAATTATGGCAGAAAGATGGAAATGTCTGAGGTGGTGGAATGGACACTTGAGGCTGAATTAGATTAAGTTAACTTCTTGATTCTACCCATCCCGTTAGCGGGATAATTGTCATCAACAACCGCTGAATTGCAGAGAGCCACATTCAAATAATATTACTAAATATATTTATATTCATGAAATCACAAGTGCAATAAAGCAAAACACAGTTTAGCTCTTTGTTAATCCACCTGTCGTGTCCGATTTTGAAAATATGCTTTACAGCGAAAGCAATCCAAGCGTTTGTGTAAGTTTATCGATCACTAGACAAAACATTATGAACACCTAGCATCACAGTAGCTTGGTCACGAACATCAGAAAAGCAATAAAATGAATCACTTACCTTTGATGATCTTCGGATGTTTTCACTCACGAGACTCCCAGTTACACAATAAATGTTCCTTTTGTTCCTTAATTTCTTGATACTAGCCATCCCGGATCCTGGATCGTGAATACAGCCTCAAGCTCATTACCATAACGCAACGTTAACTATTCATGAAAATCGCAAATGAAATTAAATAAATATGCTAGCTCTGAAGCTTAGCCTTTTGTTAACAACACTGTCATCTCAGATTTTCAAAATATGCTTCTCAACCATAGCAAAACAAGCATTTGTGTAACAGTATTGATAGCTAGCGTAGCATTTAGCATAGCATTTAGCGTAGCATTGAGCGGGCAACATTTTCACAAAAACAAGAAAAGCATTCAAATAAAATAATTTACCTTTGAAGAACTTCGGATGTTTTCAATGAGGAGACTCTCAGTTAGATAGCAAATGTTCAGTTTTTCCAAAAAGATTCTTTGTTCAAAACCGAAAAAAAAAGAAAAAAAAACGAAAATTCAGTCATCAAAACGTCGAACTCTTTTCCAAATTAACTCCATAATATCGACTGAAACATGGCAAACTTGGTTTAGAATCAATCCTCAAGGTGTTTTTCACATATCTCTTCAATGATATAACGTTCGTGGAAGTCTGCTTTCTCCTCTGAATCCCATGGAAGAATGCAGCTGAAGGTTACGCACCAATTTCGACAAAGGACACCGGGCGGACACCTGGTAAATGTAGTCTCTTATGGCCAATCTTCCAATGATATGCCTACAAATACGTCAAAATGCTGCAGACACCTTAGGGAAATGGCAGAAAGTGTAGGCTCGTTCCTGGCGCATTCACAGCCATATAAGGAGACAATGGAAAACAGCGCCTCAGAAATTTTGTTCACTTCCTGTTTGAAGTTTCATCTTGGTTTCGCCTGTAACATCAGTTCTGGGGCACTCACAGACAATATCTTTGCAGTTTTGGAAACGTTAGAGTGTTTTCTTTCCAAAGCTGTCAATTATATGCATAGTCGAGCATCTTTTCGTGACAAAATATCTTGTTTAAAACGGGAACGTTTTTCATCCAAAAATTAAAAGAGCGCCCCCTATATCGAAGAAGTTAAAGATTATCTTTACGTACAAAATACCTTCAGAAATCCACAGGCTCAAGTGGTCACGCCAACGCAGACAAAAATACCAAATAGTATCCATAATGTCCACAGAAACATGTCAAACATTTTTTATAATAAATCCTCAGGTTTAAAAAAATATATATAATCGATAATATATCAACTGGCACTGTCTTCTTCAGTAGGAGAGGGAAACACAATAGCTGCCCAAGCTCATGCGAACATCTGACGCGATAATATCTTTCTCGCTCATTTTTTTAAATAAAAGCCTGAAACTATGTCTAAAGACTGTTGACACCTTGAGGAAGCCATAGGAAAACGAATCTGGTTGATATCTCTTTAAATGTAGGCAAGGCATCCAATGGAACAGAGAGCTTTCAGGAAAAACTTCCTGGTTTGATTTTTCTCAGGTTTTTGTCAGTTTGTCAACAGCTCTGTTATGCTCACATACAATATTTTGACAGTTTTGGAAACTTTAGAGTTGTCTATACTAATCTGGCAATTATATGCATATTCTAGTTCCTGGGCCTGGGTCGCCCTGTCAGCATCTCATGGGGAGAGAGACCAGTCACTGTGTGGGATTTTGGATATAAAAATCATCTTTATGGAACAAAAGGAACATTTATTGTGTAACTGGGAGTCTCGTGAGTGCAAACATCCGAAGATCATCAAAGGTAAACGATTTAATCTATTGCTTTTCTGACTTTCATGACCAATCTACTTGGCTGCTAGTGTTTGTAATATTTTGTCTACTGAGAGAGGTGTTCTTACATAAACGCTTGTTATGCTTTCGCCGAAAAGCTGTATTGAAATCTGACACGCCAGGTGGATTAACAACAAGCAAAACCTGTGTTTTGCTATATTTCACTTGTGATTTCATAAAAATTAAATAGTTTTAGTAATTTAATTTGAATTTGGCGCACTGCAATTCAGCGGGTGTTGATGAAAATGATCCCGCTAAAGGGATGGGTGCGTCAAGAAGTTAACAATGTTCTTCCCACGGGATGAAGGCTTCTCTGCCCAACCTATCAGGAGGACCTGAGCATTGTCTATACCCTTGAGAGTTCGTGGTGGTAAAAGTCTACAGAAGGAAGATCCAGGAGGATCCCGTTGGAGACCACATCAACTGCAGTAAAGGTAGCTGAGAGGGACACCTGGATTCACGTCTCGCATTGCAGACAAGCTTCGGCCCCTGAGGAGGATGGTGGGAGTCCCATCCCTTAGGCTGTGTGGCCTTTCTGTCTGGATCTGCACCATTGCGTTGTTTGGAACAGTTGGTTGCCCCCCCTAGGTCAACTGAAGGTCAAGATGATGGAGGGAATGTGGGTTGGGTCCATTGGGAGTAGGTAAGGGTCACCCTTGGGGGTGAACTTAATTTCACTGTCCCCAATATTGTTATTGGCCAATTTTCCCCCAAAGAATCCCACAACTCCGCAACATATTTTGTGATATACAATGCTACTCTGAACCTTGCATATTCTTAACCAAACAATTACAGTGACCCACTGGGCAGCAGGTAGCCTAGTGGTTAGAGCAGTGGGCCAGTAACTGAAAGGTTCCTGGATAAAATCCCTGAGCTGACAATGTAAAAATCTGTCATTCTGCCCCTGAGCAAGGCAGTTAACCCACTCTTCCCCTGTTGCCGAATATGTGGATGTTGATTATGGCAGCCCCCCACACCTCTCTGATTCAGAGGATACAGTTCAGTTGTACAACTGACTAGGTATCCCTTTTCCCTTTCCCTATAGGGAAATTTGTTTATTCTATTTTATCCCTGGTAGCCCCCTCGTTTGTTAGAGGAAACGGGAATAACTAATTGGGTGAAAATGTTTGTAACTGTACTATGTTGGTTAATGGTAGAATTAACTGCTCTCTTGTAGTAAATGATTACGTTACAGGAGCACCAGGAAATGTGAGTTATACAATTTGTCTACAATAAGTCTATCACACTGAAAGGAGACCCAAATGGTGCCTAATGGTTGTGTGGCCAATTTGTTTATTCTATTTTACCACAATTTGGGAGGGACATAGTATATTCCGATTAAGGGCCTATTTATGGCTGTTTTAACGATTATCTGTCTACATCGGACATGCATGTTATTATTACGTATGTCACTCACTGTCAATACACTGTGTGGTAAGCAGATGGAAAAGACTGTTCCCTGATGTCTGTGGTCCATGCACTGGGGGAAAGCCTGTGTTCAGGAACAGTGGTAACCAGGGCTGAAATCAACACAATGTGTTTGTCCTGCATTGATGATTGTCATCTGCAACACTTTTCCATTCATCAGAAGAGTTACATAATTTAGCCGATGCTCTTTATCCAGAGCGACTTACAGGAGGAATTAGATTTAAGTGACCTTTCAGTTACTGGTCTAACACTCTAGACTACCTGCTATCTTAATTGTTTGTCTCTTTCTGCAGGGTTAGTGATTGAGGTGCTGGCCCCTTTGCTTCTCCTTCTGCACGCGCTCAGACATGTTGTGTCAGAGGGCGTGCTGGAAGCTGCTGGAGATTGTCCCAGAGTGCTGGCTGGAGAGTGTGCTCACTGGGCTGGTGCAGGCTGTCAACAGGGAAGGGAATTGGAGATAGCTAGAGGTTATAAAAAGGTGTCCAAAACTGTCTGCATCTTTTTTCCCCCATCTCTTTCTCTCGCAATGTAAGTGTTTTCTTTCCACCAGGTCTAACAGATGTCTAGGAACATGGATAACCTGGTGTTGAAGAACTAACAGGCCCAGTTTGGCACTACCAAAATTCAGCTGCTCCAATATTGTAGGAGGTGCGACAGCTTCAGCTGCTCCATTATAGTATGAGGTGAGACAGCTGCTGCTGCTGCTCCAATATAGTAGGAGGTGAGACAGATGCTGCTGCTCCAATATAGTATGAGGTGAGATAGCTGCTCCATTATAGTATGAGATGAGACAGATGCTGCTGCTCCAATATAGTATGACGTGAGACAGCTGCTGCTGCTCCAATATAGTATGCGGTGAGACAGCTGCTGCTGCTCCAATATAGTATGAGGTGAGACAGCTGCTCCATTATAGTATGAGGTGAGACAGATGCTGCTGCTCCAATATAGTATGAGATGAGAGAGATGCTGCTGCTCCAATATAGTATGAGGTGAGACAGCTGCTGCTGCTCCAATATAGTATGAGGTGAGACAGATGCTGCTGCTCCAATATAGTATGAGGTGAGACAGCTGCTCCATTATAGTAGGAGGTGAGACAGCTGCTGCTGCTCCAATATAGTATGAGGTGTTAGATTACTTGTTGGTTATTACTGCATTGTCGGAACTAGAAGCACAAGCATTTCGCTACACTCGCATTAACATCTGCTAACCATGTGTATGTGACAAATAAAATTTGATTTGATTTGATTTGATTTGATTTGAGGTGAGACAGATGCTGCTGCTCCAATATAGTATGAGGTGAGACAGCTGCTGCTGCTCCATTATAGTAGGAGGTGAGACAGCTGCTGCTGCTCCAATATAGTATGTTGAAACAACGACCTGAAAAATACATCTTTTCAACTTTCACTTTCAACCAAAAGCAAATGTACTGTATATTAAACGTCTGGCATTGTCGTCTTGTCAATGTCTTTTCAATTACATTTAGCTGGGTAGGAAAGTTCCCGGCTTCACAGAGACAGCTTTCACAGTAAATGCTACATGTGTGTGGTCTCAAAGAGCACGATCGGACTGAATCCTGGCCTAAGGCTTCTCTACTCACATACAGCTACGGAATGACTTTCTTTCATCGGGGGGGTCAAACCAATGATTGGATTCTACTTTTCCAGTTAAACTATAATAACGACTTTTGCATCAGTCTTGACTGAGTGTCCTTGTAACTAATAGCCGATATAGGTTGAATGGCTGTAACTGAGGTATGTATTTATGAAACTATGTAAGAACATAATAAAGAAAATACCACAATAATAATATTGCTTTTGTTAAAGGAGCAAGGTCCCGTTTTAGTCGATTTAATTTTCTCATATTCCAGCAGTTTATTCTGTCAAATTGTCACTTGTCTTCTTTGTCAGTCAGTGATCAGTCTTTCTAGACATTTGGGTTCCCTACCATTAACGTTCCAATAGTTCCTGATGAACACGTCTGTACGGAACAGAACGTCAGTTTGGCATAGAGGACCTACCATCACTGCTTACGTTACTGCCTTATCCGCTTGTTGGCCACATCCCCAGGACACACTGCTTTATCCACTTGTTGGCCACATCCCCAGGACACACTGCCTTATCCGCTTGTTGGCTACATCCCCTGGACACACTGCCTTATCCGCTTGTTGGCCACATCCCCAGGACACACTGCCTTATCCGCTTGTTGGCCACATCCCCAGGACACACTGCCTTATCCGCTTGTTGGCCACATCTCCAGGACACAAATGAATAGTGAGATGGAGATCACAGAGGTTATTTCACAAGTGGCTCGATTGCATCCAACTATCTTCACTAAGAAACACTGCAAAGGTTTGGTCTGCAAAACTTTGAGTTTGAATCTAAACATTTTCCACTTTTGGAAGTTACCAAAGAGAGTCCTTCATTAATCCCAGATCCGGGTCACTGCTGTCGGGGTTTCTGAGACAAGTCAGTGATTGAGGCAGTTACATTCCACTACGTTTTTCACATGTAGGATAGACTACATTGACACAAATAACAAGTGATTAACAGTTGTATTCTCATTGTATATTGTCACTGATGTATTTTTCTGTACATAATGTTTCCACCATTGTTTCCTATGACCCGAAAATAACTTCTGGACATTAGGACATCTACACTGTACAGCATATAGAAAAGTATGTGGACACCCTTTCAAATTAGTGGATTCGGCTATTTCAGCCACACCCATTGATGACAGATGTATAAAATCGAGCACACAGTCATGCAATCTCCATAGACAAACATTGGCCGAAACCGCATATCCTGAGGCCGCAGTTATTGTAGCTGGGAACTTTAATAAAGGAAATCTGAGGAAAATGCTACCCGAAGTCCTACCAACACATGTCCTATGCTACTCGCACATGGAGCACTCTTTGCCTTTGCTACTCCCCCTTCTGGGCTGGCTACTAGGCCCTCCCCCGCCCTAACTTTCGGCAAATCAGATCACGCCTCCATTCTGCTCCTCCCCACCTATAGGCAGAAACTTAAACAGGAAGTACCCGTGGTAAGGACTGTTCAACGTTGGTCTGACGAAACGGAATCTATGCTTTAAGATTGTTTTGATCACGCCTACTGGGAAATGTTCCGGGTTGCCTCTGAGAATAACATTGATGTATACACTTACTCTGTGACTGGGTTAATCAGGAAGGCATAGAGGATGTTGTTACCACTGTGACTGGGTTAATCAGGAAGTGCATAAAGGATGTAGTTACTACTGTGACTGGGTTAATCAGGAAGTGCATAGAGGATGTTGTTACTACTGTGACTGGGTTAGTCAGGAAGTGCATAAAGGATGTAGTTACTACTGTGACTGGGTTAATCAGGAAGTGCATAGAGGATGTTGTTACTACTGTTACTGGGTTAATCAGGAAGTGCATAAAGGATGTAGTTACCACTGTGACTGGGTTAATCAGGAAGTGCATAAAGGATGTAGTTACTACTGTGACTGGGTTAATCAGGAAGTGCATAGAGGATGTTGTTACTACTGTGACTGGGTTAATCAGGAAGTGCATAGAGGATGTTGTTACTACTGTGACTGGGTTAGTCAGGAAGTGCATAAAGGATGTAGTTACTACTGTGACTGGGTTAATCAGGAAGTGCATAGAGGATGTTGTTACTACTGTGACTGGGTTAATCAGGAAGTGCATAAAGGATGTAGTTACCACTGTGACTGGGTTAATCAGGAAGTGCATAAAGGATGTAGTTACTACTGTGACTGGGTTAATCAGGAAGTGCATAAAGGATGTTGTTACTACTGTGACTGGGTTAATCAGGAAGTGCATAAAGGATGTAGTTACTACTGTGACTGGGTTAATCAGGAAGTGCATAAAGGATGTTGTTACTACTGTGACTGGGTTAATCAGGAAGTGCATAGAGGATGTTGTTACTACTGTGACTGGGTTAATCAGGAAGAGCATAAAGGATGTTGTTCCCACTGTGACGATTACAACTTATCCCAACCAAAAACCGTGGATAGATGGCAGCATTCACGCCAAACTGAAAGCGCCAACCACCGCAGTTATCCATGTCAAAGTGACTGAGAACATGGACGTGAACAAACAGACCAGCTATGACCTCCATTAGGCTCCGTAAGGCAATCACAGAGGCTAAACGACAGTACAGGGACAAAGTGGAGTCGCAATTCAACGGCTTAGACGAAAGACGTATGTGGCAGGGACTCCAGACAAACAAGGTTTGTGAAGGGAAAGCCAGCCACTTCACATACACTGACACTTCGCTCCCAGGTGAAGAGACAGGCAGGGGAGAGGAGAAGAGACAGGCAGGGGAGAGTAGAAGAGACAGGCAGGGGAGAGGAGAAGAGACAGGCAGGGGAGAGGAGAAGAGACAGGCAGGGGAGAGGAGAAGAGACAGGCAGGGGAGAGGAGAAGGGGGACAGGTTAAGAAGAGGAGAGGAAGAGGGGGACAGGAGAGGAGAGTAGTACAGGTTAGGAAGAGCAGAGGAGAGAAAGAGGGGTACAGGTTGGTAAGAGCAGAGGAGAGGAAGAGGGGTGCAGGTTGGTAAGAGCAGAGGAGGGGAAGAGGGGTACAGGTTGGTAAGAGCAGAGGAGAGAAAGAGGGGTACAGGTTGGTAAGAGCAGAGGAGAGGAAGAGGGGTACAGGTTGGTAAGAGCAGAGGAGAGGAAGAGGGGTACAGGTTTGATTTGATTTGATCCAACTCTGGCAATCTGTTGACTCACTGAGACATCCTCCCGAGTGACAGACAGATCCCATGAGACTATAGTCCTCTTAAATGGTAATCAGATCTTCACACCTCTTCATGCTGGCCTACCTCCAATAACACAGAGTTTTAATCTCAGCTCATATTAACAGTAGTACAGACATTAAACTATAGAAAACCCCATCAGACCAAACTGACTGGTAATTAAGTCAAGGGTATGCACATTCTGTGTGTGTGTTTTTAATTACATAGGTCCTACAGACCTCCCCCGTTAACCCTCCAGGCTCCTCTGCTACAAGTCTGCATGTCAGTCAGTGGCGGTTGGTGCCGTTTAAGATGAGGGAGGGCGATAATTGTTTTTTCTTATGAGCATGTCCTTATTTCTATTACAGAATATTTGATGACTCTCTTTCATATTCCATTCACTCAGCTCAATGTAATATCAATAAGTTAAGGCTACTTACTACATGATACTCTATCATTTCCCCTATACCCATCATGAGGTTGCTACAAACTAGCCTATGAATGAACGTTCACAACGTAGGAGCACAGGTTGAGAGACATTTGTGTAATCAAAGTGACAGACATCGACACATTCAATACCATCTTGTACACTCTTGCCTGCATCTAGATGATCTAGGGTGTAGTCATTAGTCCAACTGTTGCAAAGGAAAGTTTATCTTGGACAAATTCAGTTATGTTTATCCCCGTTTCGTTCCGTTTGCTTCCGTTAAGAATTTTTTTTAAACAGAATCGTCGGAAAGCATATATCCTTGATCACACGCAAACACAGTTCACATACAAACAGCATGATCCCTTTGATTGTTGGGTAATCTACACGTTCCCCTCCCCTCACCTTTTCCCTTCCCTTGTGACATATGTACACAATACATCAACTGTCTGTGACCAGACGAAAGCACTATTCCAAGCCAAACCTTCATATCATAACCGCTAACCGCTACACACAACCTACATCGTTGTCACCATATTAGCTAACGTCAACAGGTTAACATAGGTACTAGAACATGTTAGTAAACCCGCTACAATCATGCAGTACAGTGTACAGTCAGCAAGCAGTTTAGCAGTTACATCGGTGGGCTCTGATGGCAATAAATTAATAAAACTAAAAGCTTACCTTGACTTGGAAGAGTTCCAGTGTTCGATAGCCATAGCTAGCTAGGTGACACAGCATCCCTCTCTGTTTGAGATGGGTGTTTGAATAAGCTAAACTAGATAGCTGCATTTTCTAGCTAGGTAGGTTAAAGTGATTTAAAAATATATATATATATATATATATATATATATATATATATATAGCTAGCTCTCTATATCTCTTTCTCTCTCTCTCTTGCCTCTCCTTCATTTTTGAATGTTTGTCTTTCTCTCTCTTTGAGTAAACTACTCACCACTTTTGCTGCACTGCAGTGCTAGCTAGCTGTAGCTTATGCTTTCAGTTCTATGTTCATTCTCCGATCCTCTGATTGGGTGGAGAACATATCAGTTAATGCTGCAAGAGCTCTTATTGATTGCAGTACGTCCTCCGGAAGTGGTCATAATTACCATGTATGTCTATGGAAGAAGGTGAGGCCTACGAGCCTCCTAGGTGTTGTATTGAAGTCAATGTACCCAGAGGAGGACAGAAGCTATCTGTCCTCCGGCTACACCATGGCGCTACCCTACAGAGTGCTGTTGAGGCTACTGTAGACCTTCATTGCAAAACAGTGTTTTAATCAATTATTTGGTGACATGAACATACATATTTTTTTTATTTTTATATTTCACTATTTCTATTTTTATGAAAGTTCACAGAGGAGGATGGTCCTCCCTCACCTAAAAGGAGGATGGTCCTCCCTCTCCTAAGAGGAGGATGGTCCTCCCTCTCCTAAAAGAAGGATGGTCCTCCCTCTCCTAAGAGGAGGATGGTCCTCCCTCACCTAAGAGGAGGATGGTCCTCCCTCTCCTAATAGGAGGATGGTCCTCCCTCTCCTAAAAGGAGGATGGTCCTCCCTCTCCTAAGAGGAGGATGGTCCTCCCTCTCCTAAAAGAAGGATGGTCCTCCCTCTCCTAAGAGGAGGATGGTCCTCCCTCACCTAAGAGGAGGATGGTCCTCCCTCTCCTAATAGGAGGATGGTCCTCCCTCTCCTAAGAGGAGATGGTCCTCCCTCTCCTAAGAGGAGGATGGTCCTCCCTCTCCTAAGAGGAGGATGGTCCTCCCTCTCCTAAGAGGAGATGGTCCTCCCTCTCCTAAGAGGAGGATGGTCCTCCCTCTCCTAAAAGGAGGATGGTCCTCCCTCTCCTAAAAGGAGGATGGTCCTCCCTCTCCTAAGAGGAGGATGGTCCTCCCTCTCCTAAGAGGAGGATGGTCCTCCCCCTCCTAAGAGGAGGAGCCTCCACTGATGTCAATTCCATACAAGTGGGTCTGAAGAGTGAAAACAAAAGGGCTCTGGTGAAAAGTAGCCCACTATATATCGATATATATATATATATATATAAAGTAGTGCACTATACAGTATATATATATGTGTATATATATATATATATATATATATATATATATATGCAATAGGTTACCATTTGAGACACATAGCTGTCTCTATTCCCATCTATGATTAATGCGCTCTAACGCTGTCTCCTCACACAGGCTTATTTGGGCATTAGAGTGTGAAGATGATCAACCAATTGGAAAGACACCATCTCACTCTCTTCACCCCCCCCCCCCCCCCCCCCCCCCCCCTTCCCCCAGTCAGAGACAAGCAGGCCAGCAGACTCATTTCACAGTGCTGGTGTGTGGGGTTGCATCTAAATGTTCCACTGTGAGGGAGAAAGAGACTAACAGAGCTGCTGGAGCAGCTGGCCTCTCTGTCTCTCTCTCTCTCTCTCTCTCTCGCTCTCTCTGTGTGTGAGGATACAACCACCTCAGCCAAGAGAACAAGAGGTCTGTATTCATAAAGTATCTCAGAGTATGAGCTGGCCTCCTCTCTCTCTCTCTCTCTCTCTCTCTCTCTCTGTGTGTGTATGTGAGAATACATCCACCTCAGCCAAGAGGACAAGGGATCCGTATTCATAAATCAAATCAAAGTTGATTTGTCACGTGCGCCGAATACAACAGGTGTATTAGACCTGTAGACCTTACAGTGAAATGCTTACAGGCTCTAACCAACAGTGCAAAAAAGGTATTAGGTGAACAATAGTTAGGTAAAGAAATAAAACAACAGTAAAAAGACAGGCTATATACAGTAGAGAGGCTATATACAGTAGAGAGGCTATATACAGTAGAGGGGCTATATACAGGAGAGGTTATGTACAGTAGAGAGGCTATATACAGTAGTGAGGCTATATACAGTAGTGAGGCTATATACAGTAGAGGCTATATACAGTAGAAAGGCTAAATACAGTAGAGAGGCTAAATACAGTAGAGAGGCTATATACAGTAGCGAGGCTATATACAGTAGAGAGGTTATATACAGTAGAGAGGCTATAGACAGTAGTGAGGCTATATACAGCAGAGAGGCTATATACAGCAGAGAAGCTATATACAGTAGAGAGGTTATATACAGTAGAGAGGCTATATACAGCAAATCAAATCAAATCAAATTGTATTTGTCACATACACATGGTTAGCAGATGTTAATACGAGTGTAGCGAAATGCTTGTGCTTCTAGTTCCGACAATGCAGTAATAACCAACAAGTAATCTAACTAACAATTCCAAAACTACTGTCTTATACACAGTGTAAGGGGATAAAGAATATGTACATAAGGATATATGAATGAGTGATGGTACAGAGCAGCATAGGCAGGATACAGTAGTATCGTGGTATCGAGTACAGTGGTATCGAGTACAGTATATACATGAGGTGAGTATGTAAACAAAGTGGCATAGTTAAAGTGGCTAGTGATACATGTATTACATAAGGATGCAGTCGATGATATAGAGTACAGTATATACGTATGCATATGAGATGAATAATGTAGGGTAAGTAACATTATATAAGGTAGCATTGTTTAAAGTGGCTAGTGATATATTTACATCATTTCCCATCAATTCCCATTATTAAAGTGGCTGGAGTTGAGTCAGTGTCAGTGTCAGTGTGTTGGCAGCAGCCACTCAATGTTAGTGGTGGCTGTTTAACAGTCTGATGGCCTTGAGATAGAAGCTGTTTTTCAGTCTCTCGGTCCCAGCTTTGATGCACCTGTACTGACCTCGCCTTCTGGATGATAGCGGGGTGAACAGGCAGTGGCTCGGGTGGTTGATGTCCTTGATGATCTTTATGGCCTTCCTGTAACATCGGGTGGTGTAGGTGTCCTGGAGGGCAGGTAGTTTGCCCCCGGTGATGCGTTGTGCAGACCTCACTACCCTCTGGAGAGCCTTACGGTTGTGGGCTGAGCAGTTGCCGTACCAGGCGGTGATACAGCCCGCCAGGATGCTCTCGATTGTGCATCTGTAGAAGTTAGTGAGTGCTTTTGGTGACAAACCAAATTTCTTCAGCCTCCTGAGGTTGAAGAGGCGCTGCTGCGCCTTCTTCACGATGCTGTCTGTGTGAGTGGACCAATTCAGTTTGTCTGTGATGTGTATGCCGAGGAACTTAAAACTTGCTACCCTCTCCACTAATGTTCCATCGATGTGGATAGGGGGGTGTTCCCTCTGCTGTTTTTCCTGAAGTCCACAATCATCTCCTTAGTTTTGTTGACGTTGAGTGTGAGGTTATTTTCCTGACACCACACTCCGAGGGCCCTCACCTCCTCCCTGTAGGCCGTCTCGTCGTTGTTGGTAATCAAGCCTACCACTGTTGTGTCGTCCGCAAACTTGATGATTGAGTTGGAGGCGTGTGTGGCCACGCAGTCGTGGGTGAACAGGGAGTACAGGAGAGGGCTCAGAACGCACCCTTGTGGGGCCCCAGTGTTGAGGATCAGCGGGGTGGAGATGTTGTTGCCTACCCTCACCACCTGGGGGCGGCCCGTCAGGAAGTCCAGTACCCAGTTGCACAGGGCGGGGTCGAGACCCAGGGTCTCGAGCTTGATGACGAGCTTGGAGGGTACTATGGTGTTGAATGCCGAGCTGTAGTCGATGAACAGCATTCTCACATAGGTATTCCTCTTGTCCAGATGGGTTAGGGCAGTGTGCAGTGTGGTTGAGATTGCATCGTCTGTGGACCTATTTGGGCGGTAAGCAAATTGGAGTGGGTCTAGGGTGTCGGGTAGGGTGGAGGTGATATGGTCCTTGACTAGTCTCTCAAAGCACTTCATGATGACGGAAGTGAGTGCTACGGGGCGGTAGTCGTTTAGCTCAGTTACCTTAGCTTTCTTGGGAACAGGAACAATGGTGGCCCTCTTGAAGCATGTGGGAACAGCAGACTGGTATAGGGATTGATTGAATATGTCCGTAAACACACGGGCCAGCTGGTCTGCGCATGCTCTGAGGGCGCGGCTGGGGATGCCATCTGGGCCTGCAGCCTTGCGAGGGTTAACATGTTTAAATGTCTTACTCACCTCGCTGCAGTGAAGGAGAGTCCGCATGTTTTCGTTGCAGGCCGTGTCAGTGGCACTGTATTGTCCTCAAAGCGGGCAAAAAAGTTATTTAGTCTGACTGGGAGCAGGACATCCTGGTCCGTGACTGGGCTGGATTTCTTCCTGTAGTCCGTGATTGACTGTAGACCCTGCCACATGCCTCTTGTGTCTGAGCCGTTGAATTGAGATTCTACTTTGTCTCTGTACTGACGCTTAGCTTGTTTGATAGCCTTGCGGAGGGAATAGCTGCACTGTTTGTATTCGGTCATGTTACCAGTCACCTTGCCCTGGTTAAAAGCAGTGGTTCGCGCTTTCAGTTTCACGCGAATGCTGCCATCAATCCACGGTTTCTGGTTAGGGAATGTTTTAATCGTTGCTATGGGAACGACATCTTCAACGCACGTTCTAATGAACTCGCACACCGAATCAGCGTATTCGTCAATATTGTTATCTGACGCAATATGAAACATGTCCCAGTCCACATGATGGAAGCAGTCTTGGAGTGTGGAGTGAGCATGGACGGACCAGCGTTGGACAGACCTCAGCGTGGGAGCCTCTTGTTTTAGTTTCTGTCTGTAGGCAGGGATCAACAAAATGGAGTCGTGGTCAGCTTTTCCGAAAGGAGGGCGGGGCAGGGCCTTATATGCGTCGCGGAAGTTAGAGTAACAATGATCCAAGGTTTTTCCACCCCTGGTTGCGCAATCGATATGCTGATAAAATTTAGGGAGTCTTGTTTTCAGATTAGCCTTGTTAAAATCCCCAGCAACAATGAATGCAGCCTCCGGATAAATGGATTCCAGTTTGCAAAGAGTCAAATAAAGTTCGTTCAGAGCCATCGATGTGTCTGCTTGGGGGGGGATATATACGGCTTTGTTTATAATCGAAGAGAATTCTCTTGGTAGATAATGCGGTCTACATTTGATTGTGAGGAATTCTAAATCAGGTGAACAGAAGGATTTGAGTTCCTGTATGTTTCTTTCATCACACCATGTCTCGTTAGCCATAAGGCATACGCCCCCGCCCCTCTTCTTACCAGAAAGATGTTTGTTTCTGTCGGCGCGATGCGTGGAGAAACCCGCTGTCTGCACCGCCCCCCGATAGCGTCTCTCCAGTGAGCTATGTTTCCGTGAAGCAAAGAACGTTACAGTCTCTGATGTCCCTCTGGAATGCTACCCTTGCTCGGATTTCATCAACCTTGTTGTCAAGAGACTGGACATTGGCGAGAAGGATGCTAGGGAGTGGTGCACGATGTGCCCGTCTCCGGAGTCTGACCAGAAGACCGCCTCGTTTCCCTATTTTTGGGAGTCGTTTTTTTGGGTCGCTGCATGGGATCCATTCCGTGGTCCTGGGTGAAAGGCAGAACACAGGATCCGCGTCGCGAAAAACATATTCTTGGTCGTACTGATGGTGAGTTGACGCTGATCTTATATTCAGTAGTTCTTCTCGACTGTATGTAATGAAACCTAAGATGACCTGGGGTACTAATGTAAGAAATAACACGTAAAAAAACAAAACACTGCATAGTTTCCTAGGAACGCGAAGCGAGGCGGCCATCTCTGCCGGCGCCGGAAGTGTCAGAGGCTATATAAAGTAGAGAGGCTAAATACAGTAGAGAGGCTATATACAGTAGAGAGGCTATATACAGTAGAGAGGTTATATACAGTAGAGAGGCTATAGACAGTAGTGAGGCTATATACAGTAGAGAGGCTATATACAGTAGAGAGGTTATATACAGTAGAGAGGCTATAGACAGTAGTGAGGCTATATACAGCAGAGAGGCTATATACAGCAGAGAAGCTATATACACTAGAGAGGCTATATACAGTAGAGAGGCTATATACAGCAGAGAGGCTATATACAGTAGAGAGGTTATATACAGTAGAGAGGCTATATATAGTAGAGAGGCTAAATACAGTAGAGAGGTTATATACAGTAGAGAGGCTATATACAGTAGAGAGGTTATATACAGTAGAGAGGCTATAGACAGTAGTGAGGCTATATACAGCAGAGAGGCTATATACAGCAGAGAAGCTATATACACTAGAGAGGCTATATACAGTAGAGAGGCTATATACAGCAGAGAGGCTATATACAGTAGAGAGGTTATATACAGTAGAGAGGATATATATAGTAGAGAGGCTATATACAGTAGAGAGGCTATATACAGTAGAGAGGCTATATACAGTAGAGAGGCTATAGACAGTAGAGAGGCTATATACAGTAGTGAGGCTATATACAGTAGAGGGGCTATATACAGTAGAGAGGTTATATACAGTAGTGAGGCTATATACAGTAGAGGGGCTATATACAGCAGAGAGGCTATATGCAGAAGAGAGGCTATACACAGTAGAGAGGCTACATACAGACACCGGTTAGTCAGGCTGATTGAGGTAGTATATACATGTAGATATGGTTAAAGTGACATTTTCTAGCTAAGTAAGCGAACGCATCTCAGAGTATGAGAGCTAATGATCTAGGATCAGTTTATAGCCTTTAGATCGTAATGAATCAGACTCAGACTATATGGGACAGGAAGGACCCTCATCCTAGATCAGTCCTCTCACTGTAACAAGTGTTATTACTACAGAGAGTGGTGGTGATGTGATGACGCGGGTGGACGCCCAGTCTCCGTATTACAGCATCGCTGGCGTAGCTCATTCACCTCATCACTACACTAATGGGTCAACGTGCCTACGAATGAATCAGCGTAATTATGTAGCTCTTCATCTTCCGGAGCTGCCTTCATTTACCGGGGTCAGTCTCCTGTCATAACTCACTTCCCTGTGTCACAAATGGTCGTGTCTCCACCCCTTGTCAACAGTAGTGCACCATATTAGGGGGAAAGAGTGCTATTTGTGACTCAGCCACTGAACTTACCTCACAGTCGTCTCTCTTTATGTTTTGGTCTAGCAGTTACATATCCCCCCACCCCGCACCTCTCAAATCGACATCTAAAAATATTTTAACTCTACGTACCTTGTTCAAATGGGAATTCATGACTAGACGACTGATTAGAATATATGGAAATATTCCAACACATATCAGAGAGTCTTCAGTTTATTCTTAATTACATTTTCATTCAAATTGCTCTGAACTATTCTGGTTGTTGTTGGTGTCATGTAATGAATGTAGAGAAGTATTATTGATCTCCTTTTATAGTGTCTCCCTGGAGGAGCAGCGTTAGTGATCTCCTTTTATAGCGTCTCCCTGGAGGAGGAGTGTCAGTGATCTCCTTTTATAGTGTCTCCCTGGAGGAGCAGCGTTAGTGATCTCCTTTTATAGTGTCTCCCTGGAGGAGCAGCGTCAGTGATCTCCTTTTATAGCGTCTCCCTGGAGGAGCAGCGTCAGTGATCTCCTTTTATAGCGTCTCCCTGGAGGAGCAGCGTCAGTGATCTCCTTTTATAGCGTCTCCCTGGAGGAGCAGCGTTAGTGATCTCCTTTTATAGCGTCTCCCTGGAGGAGCAGCGTCAGTGATCTCCTTTTATAGCGTCTCCCTGGAGGAGCAGCGTTAGTGATCTCCTTTTATAGCGTCTCCCTGGAGGAGCAGCGTCAGTGATCTCCTTTTATAGCGTCTCCCTGGAGGAGCAGCGTCAGTGATCTCCTTTTATAGCGTCTCCCTGGAGGAGCAGCGTTAGTGAGGACAGGATGAAAGAGGCTGCAGCCCCACAAGACCTGTGTTAACCCTGCCTCACAAAATCATCCTCGTGTTTCAACATTTCCATGTTGTGTCACATAGATCCTGAAACCTACAATTTCATGAGAGAGAGAGAGAGAGAGAGAGAGAGAGTGACAAAGATAGAGATGGAGAGAGAGAGGGAGAGAGAGAGAGAGAGAGAGAGAGAGAGAGAGAGAGAGAGAGAGAGAGAGAGAGAGAGAGACAGAGAGAGAGAGAGAGAGAGAAAGAGAGACAGAGAGAGAGAGAGAGAGACAGAGAGAGAGAGGAGTTTTCTTTTTGCAGGAATACATGTCAGATAGTTCTCGCCAAATGGCTTGTCAGTCACAGTGAATAGAAAGTGCTGTGAACCAACTGACAGGGTGTTTGATAGACATCAGGTGATAAAGACAGAACTTTGCATGTTGATGAGACAGAACTGCCACACAGAGACTTGTATTGCTGGCCTTTTCACAACGTGTCTCCAAAGTGAGCATCTCCAACTGAGTAAAAAAAATTAAAATAAAAAAAATATCAACATGACTTTTTAGCTGTTTCAAGATTCCCAACCTCGTCACTAGTGATAGTCGTTAACTAGCTAGTAAATGAGAGATGATTCCCAACCTCGTCACTAGTGATAGTTGTTAACTGGCTAGTAAATGAGAGATGATTCCCAACTAGCTAGTAAAGGAGAGATGATTCCCAACCTCTTCACTATTGATAGTCGTTAACTAGCTAGTAAATGAGAGATGATTCCCAACTATCTAGTAAATGAGAGATGATTCCCAACCTCTTCACTAGTGATAGTTGTTAACTAGCTAGTAAATGAGAGATGATTCCCAACCTTGTCACTAGTGGTAGTCGTTAACTAGCTAGTAAATGAGAGATGATTCCCAACCTCTTCACTAGTGATAGTTGTTAACTAGCTAGTAAAGGAGAGATGATTCCCAACCTCGTCACTAGTGATAGTCGTTAACTAGCTAGTAAAGGAGAGATGATTCCCAATTAGCTAGTAAATGAGAGATTGGTTCTGGGAAACAAGATGATTCTCAAATTCTTCCTCTCCTCTGCTCTTACCAACCTGTCCCCTCTTCCTCTCCTCTGCTCTTACCAACCTGTCCCCTCTTCCTCTCCTCTGCTCTTACCAACGTGTCCCCACTTCCTCTCTTCCTCTCCCCTGCTCTTACCAACCTGTCCCCTCCTCCTCTCTTCCTCTCCTCTGCTCTTACCAACCTGTCCCCTCTTCCTCTCCTCTGCTCTTACCAACGTGTCCCCTATTCCTCTCCTCTGCTCTTACCAACCTGTCCCCTCTTCCTCTCCTCTACTCTTACCAACCTGTCCCTTCTTCTTCTCTTCTGCTCTTACCAACCTGTCCCCCTTTCCCTCTCCTCCTCTCCCCAGTGGTTTCCTGTTGCTACCTAGCCCCCTCTCTTCTCCTCCCCTGCCCAGCGTTGCTACCTGTCTCCCTCTCCTTTCCTGCCCAGGGCTGCTACCTGTCTCCCTCTCCTCTCCTTCCCAGGGCTGCTACCTGTCTCCCTCTCCTCTCCTTCCCAGGGCTGCTACCTGTCTCCCTCTCCTCTCCTTCCCAGGGCTGCTACCTGTCTCCCTCTCCTCTCCTCTCCTGCCCAACGTTGCTGTCTTCTTCTCCTCCCCTGCCCAGGGCTGCTACCTGTCACCATCAGGATTAGCATCACACATTCTCAGCTGTTGACTGCTACCCCAGAGAGACCTCAGACACTGTACCTCCTCTTCTCTCCCTGGCAGGACAATGTCTGCTCTCCTCTGAACTCTGCACAGTGTGTTCTTTTCCTCTGAGCTCTGCACAGTCAGGATTGAGGGAAAGTTGAACAGAGCAAAGTACAGAGAGAACCTTGATGAAAACCTGATGCAGAGCACTCAGGACCTCAAACTGGGGTAAAGGTGTCCAAGGCCTCCCGGATGGCGCAGTGGTTAAGGGCGCTGTACTGTACTGCACAGCGCTAGGTGTGCCACCAGAGACTCTGGGTTCGGGCCCAGGCTCTGTCGCAACCGGCCGCGACCGGGAGGTCTGTGGGGCGACGCACAATTGGCCTAGCGTCGTCCGGGTTAGGGAGGGTTTGGCCGGTAGGGATATCCTTGTCTCATCGTTCACCAGCGACTTCTGTGGCGGGCCGGGCCCAGTTTGCGCCAACCAAGGTCACCAGGTGTTTCCTCCGACACATTGGTGCGGCTGGCTTCCGGGTTGGATGTGCGCTGTGTTAAGAAGCAGTGAGGCTTGGTTAGTGTTGTGTTTCGGAGGACGCGTGACTTTCGACCTCCTGAGCCCATACGGGAGTTATAGCGATGAGACAAGATAGTAGCTACTTGGATACCACCGACAGCACACGGCCAAGACAACGCAGGAGGGGCTTGTCTCTGAATGTCCTTGAGTGGCCCAGCCAGAGCCCGGACTTGAACCCGATTGAACCCAATCGATCACAGATAGCTGTGCAGCGACGCTCTCCATCCAAACTGATAAAGCTTGAGCAGATCTGCAGAGAAGAAGGGGAGAAACTCCCCAAATACAAGCTTGTAGCGTCATACCCAAGAAGACTCAGGGCTGTAATCGCTGCCAAAGGTGCTTCAACAAAGTACTGAGTGAAGGGTCTGAATACTTATCAATGTGATATTCCAGTTTTTTATTTTTAATACAATTGCAAATATTTCTAAACTTGTTTTCACTTTGTCATTATAGTGTGTGTAGATTGATGAGGGAAAAAATATATTTAATCAATTTTAGAATAACGTAACAAAATGTGGATAAAGGGGTCTGAATACTTTCCAAATGCTTTGTACACATGTTGGTTTTACATCCTGTGGATACTGGCACTGTGAGATTCTGTGGTTTGGTGGGTGGGACTAGAAGGGGAATGTTGGTCTGAACTAGACATGTACGAATCATAGCAACCAATATTGTACTTGATGGGAAAGGATTGTGACATCACAATTAATTATTTGGGTTTGCCCGTACATTCTACTAACTGTCACACCTGTGTGTGACAGTTCAATCAGCATTAATAATAGGTTGCTAGGGTGATCACGCAGCCTAACAAACAGAATTCTGTCCTGGCAGATCTCTCATCAACAGCTTGAGGGGGAATGTGGACGGCTACATGGTGTTCAGAAACAATGTTGCCACTGCATCTCTCTCCTCACCTCACCTAACCACTAGGCTACCCTGCCACCTCACCTCTCTCCTCACCTCACCTAACCACTAGGCTACCCTGCCGCCCCACCTCTCTCCTCACCTCACCTAACCACTAGGCTACCCTGCCACCTCAACTCTCTCCTCACCTCACCTAACCACTAGGCTACCCTGCCACCTCACCTCTCTCCTCACCTCACCTAACCACTAGGCTACCCTGCCACCCCACCTCTCTCCTCACCTCACCTAACCACTAGGCTACCCTGCCACCCCACCTCTCTCCTCACCTCACCTAACCACTAGGCTACCCTGCCGCCCCACCTCTCTCCTCACCTCACCTAACCACTAGGCTACCCTGCCGCCCCACCTCTCTCCTCACCTCACCTAACCACTAGGCTACCCTGCCGCCCCACCTCTCTCCTTACCTCACCTAACCACTAGGCTACCCTGCCGCCCCACCTCTCTCCTCACCTCACCTAACCACTAGGCTACCCTGCCACCCCACCTCTCTCCTCACCTCACCTAAGGAGTACGGGCAGCTGCAGATCGACCTCTATATGTACACGGCCTTCAGAAAGGACTCACACCCCTTCGCTTTTTATACATTTTGTTGTGGTACAGACGGAATTTATAATGGATTAAATTGAGATTTTGTATCACTGATCTTCAAACAACACTGCATAATGTCAAAGTGGAATTTATTATTTTATTTTCTATAAATGTATTAAAAAATTAAAGCTGAAATGTCTTGCGTCAATAGGTAATCAACCCCTTCGTTATACCAAGCCTAAATAAGTTCAGAGGTAATAATGTGCCTAACAAGTCACATAATAAGTTGCATGGATTCACTCTGTGTGCAGTAATAGTGTTTAACATTATTTTTTTGTAATGACTACCTCATCTCTGTACCCCACACATGCAATTATCTCTAAGGTCCCTCAGTCGAGCCGTGAATTTCTAACACAGATTGAACCACAAAGACCAGGGATGTTTTCCAATGCCTCGCAAAGAAGGGCACCGATTGGTAGATGAATATCCCTTTGAAAGTGGTGAAGAAATTAATTACACTTTGGATGGTGTATCAATACACCCAGTCACTACAAGGTTAGAGGCGTCCTTCCTAACTCAGTTGCCAGAGAGAAAGGAAACCGCTCAGGGATTTCAGTTAAAGAGCTGTGGTAGGAGAAAACTGAGGATGCATCAACAATATTGTAAAAAGAAACAGAACAGAATTCAGCACTGGCAAAATCCTAGAGGAAAACCTGGTTCAGTCTGATTTCTAACAGACACTGGGAGACAAATTCACCTTTCAGCAGGACAATAACCTAAAACACAAGGCCAAATATACACTGGAGTTACTTACCAAGATGACAGTGAATGTTCCTGATTGGCCTAGCTACAGTTTTGACTTAAAAATGGGCTTAAAAATCTATGGCAAGACTTGAAAATGCCTGTCTAGCAATGATCAACAACCAACTTGACAGAGTTGACAATATTGTACAATCCAGGTTTGCAAAGCTCTTAGCGCCTTACCCAGCAGGAGTCACAGCTGTTATCTTAGAGCCTTACACAGAAGGAGTCACAGCTGTTATTACCCAGAAGGAGTCACAGCTGTTATCTTAGAGTCTTACCCAGAAGGAGTCACAGCTGTTATCTTAGAGTCTTACCCAGAAGGAGTCACAGCTGTTATCTCAGAGCCTTACCCAGAAGGAGTCACAGCTGTTATCTTAGAGCCTTACCCAGCAGGAGTCACAGCTGTTATCTTAGAGCCTTACACAGAAGGAGTCACAGCTGTTATTACCCAGAAGGAGTCACAGCTGTTATCTTAGAGCCTTACCCAGAAGGAGACACAGCTGTTATCTTAGAGCCTAACCCAGAAGGAGTCACAGCTGTTATCTCAGAGCCTTACCCAGAAGGAGTCACAGCTGTTATCTCAGAGCCTTACCCAGAAGGAGTCACAGCTGTTATTTAGAGTCTTACCCAGAAGGAGTCACAGCTGTTATCTCAGAGCCTTACCCAGAAGGAATCACAGATGTTATCTTAGAGCCTTACCCAGAAGGAGTCACAGATGTTATCTTAGAGTCTTACCCAGAAGGAGTCACAGCTGTTACCTCAGAGCCTTACCCAGAAGGAGTTACAGCTGTTATCTCAGAGCCTTACCCAGAAGGAGTCACAGCTGTTATCTTAGAGCCTTACCCAGAAGGAGTCACAGCTGTTATATTCGAGCCTTACCCAGAAGGAGTCACAGCTGTTATCTTAGAGCCTTACCCAGAAGGAGTCACAGCTGTTATATTCGAGCCTTACCCAGAAGGAGTCACAGCTGTTATCTTAGAGCCTTACCCAGAAGGAGTCACAGCTGTTATATTCGAGCCTTACCCAGAAGGAGTCACAGCTGTTATCTCAGAGCCTTACCCAGAAGGAGTCACAGCAGTAATCACTGCCGAAGATGACTAACATGTATTGACTCAGGGGGTTGAATACTTATCTAATCAAAATATATTAGTGTTTAAAAAATGTTCTTCCACTGACATTAAAGAGTATTTTGTGTAAAATTGTTGACAAAATTACGCCTATTAAACCCCTTTCAATCCCACTTTGTAAGAGACTACTCAATGTGGGAAACGTCAAGGGGCTGTGAATACTGTCTGAAGGCACTGTAGCTATACTCTTAAATGTATGCAGTGATGACATTCCCCCCCTCAGAGTTTCAAAACGGAAAGTTCAAGGGTCAAAGAGCTGCTCGTTAAATTCCATTTGCGCTCCGATTGGCCCGATGTCTACTGCTCTTGTTCAATTCATAATTGCTGATGACTGGTACAGTTGGACAGATAAAGGCTGATCCCACCCGATTCCCTACATATTCCCTACGGGAATAGGGAATAGGGTGCTATTTGGGACTCAGAGTGTGATGTCATACTGCTTTACAGTCAGGATCACACCGGGGACTCTCTCTGTTTCTCTCTGTCTCTCTCTCTACAGTCAGGATCACACTGGGTACTCTCTCTGTTTCTCTCTGTCTCTCTCTATACAGTCAGGATCACACAGGGGACTCTCTCTGTTTCTCTCCGTCTCTCTCTACAGTCAGGATCACACTGGGTACTCTCTCTGTTTCTCTCTGTCTCTCTCTATACAGTCAGGATCACACAGGGGACTCTCTCTGTTTCTCTCCGTCTCTCTCTACAGTCAGGATCACACCGGGGACTCTCAATTCAATTCAAGGGCTTTATTGGCATGGGAATCATGTGTTAACATTGCCAAAGCAAGTGGGGTAGATAATATATAAAGTGAATATATAAAGTGAAAAACAATAAAAATTAACAGTAAACATTACACATACAGAAGTTTCAAAACAATAAAGACATTACAAATGTCATATTATATATATATATACAGTGTTTTAACAATGTACAAATGGTTAAAGGACACAAGATAAAATAAATAAGCATAAATATGGGTTGTATTTACAATGGTGTGTGTTCTTCACTGGTTGCCCTTTTCTCATGGCAACAGGTCATAAATCTTGCTGCTGTGATGGCACACTGTGGAATTTCACCCAGTAGGTATAGGAGTTTTTCAAAATTGGATTTGTTTTCGAATTCTTTGTGGATCTGTGTAATCTGAGGGAAATATGTCTCTCTAATATGGTCATACATTGGGCAGGAGGTTAGGAAGTGCAGCTCAGTTTCCACCTCATTTTGTGGGCAGTGAGCACATAGCCTGTCTTCTCTTGAGAGCCATGTCTGCCTACGGCGGCCTTTCTCAATAGCAAGGCTATGCTCACTGAGTCTGTACATAGTCAAAGCTTTCCTTAATTTTGGGTCAGTCACAGTGGTCAGGTATTCCGCCGCTGTGTACTCTCTGTGTAGGGCCAAATAGCATTCTAGTTTGCTCTGTTTTTTTGTAAATTCTTTCCAATGTGTCAAGTAATTATCTTTTTGTTTTCTCATGATTTGGTTGGGTTTAATTGTGCTGTTGTCCTGGGGCTCTGTAGGGTGTGTTTGTGTTTGTGAACAGAGCCCCAGGACCAGCTTGCTTAGGGGACTCTTCTCTGGGTTCATCTCTCTGTAGGTGATGGCTTTGTTATGGAAGGTTTGGGAATCGCTTCCTTTTAGGTGGTTATAGAATTTAACGGCTCTTTTCTGGATTTTGATAATTAGTGGGTATCGGCCTAATTCTGCTCTGCATGCATTATTTGGTGTTCTACGTTGTACACGGAGGATATTTTTGCAGAATTCTGCGTGCAGAGTCTCAATTTGGTGTTTGTCCCATTTTGTGAAGTCTTGGTTGGTGAGCGGACCCCAGACCTCACAACCATAAAGGGCAATGGACTCTATGACTGATTCAAGTATTTTTAGCCAAATCCTAATTGGTATGTTGAAATTTATGTTCCTTTTGATGGCATAGAATGCCCTTCTTGCCTTGTCTTTTCAGATCGTTCACAGCTTTGTGGAAGTTACCTGTGGCGCTGATGTTTAGGCCAAGGTATGTATAGTTTTTTGTGTGCTCTAGGGCAACAGTGTCTAGATGGAATTTGTATTTGTGGTCCTGGTGACTGGACCTTTTTTGGAACACCATTATTTTGGTCTTACTGAGATTTACTGTCAGGGCCCAGGTCTGACAGAATCTGTGCATAAGATCTAGGTGCTGCTGTAGGCCCTCCTTGGTTGGTGACAGAAGCACCAGATCATCAGCAAACAGCAGACATTTGACTTCGGATTCTAGGAGGGGGCGAACGGGTGCTGCAGACTTTTCTAGTGTCCGCGCCAATTCGTTGATATATATGTTGAAGAGGGTGGGGCTTAAGCTGCATCCCTGTCTAACCCCACAACCCTGTGTGAAGAAATGTGTGTGTTTTTTGCCAATTTGAACCGCACACTTGTTGTTTGTGTACATGGATTTTATAATGTCGTATGTTTTACCCCCAACACCACTTTCCATCAGTTTGTATAGCAGATCCTCATGCCAAATTGAGTCGAAGGCTTTTTTGAAATCAACAAAGCATGAGAAGACTTTGCCTTTGTTTTGGTTTGTTTGGTTGTCAATTAGGGTGTGCAGGGTGAATACATGGTCTGTTGTACGGTAATTTGGTAAAAAGCCAATTTGACATTTGCTCAGTACATTGTTTTCATTGAGGAAATGTACGAGTCTGCTGTTAATGATAATGCAGAGGATTTTCCCAAGGTTACTGTTGACACATATTCCACGGTAGTTATTGGGGTCAAATTTGTCTCCACTTTTGTGGATTGGGGTGATCAGTCCTTGGTTCCAAATATTTGGGAAGATGCCAGAGCTAAGTATGATGTTAAAGAGTTTTAGTATAGCCAATTGGAATTTGTTGTCTGTATATGTGATCATTTCATTGAGGATACCATCAACACCACAGGCCTTTTTGGGTTGGAGGGTTTTTATTTTGTCCTGTAACTCATTCAATGTAATTGGAGAATCCAGTGGGTTCTGGTAGACTTTAATAGTTGATTCTAAGATCTGTATTTGATCATGTATATGTTTTTGCTCTTTGTTATAGAGCCAAAAAGATTGGAGAAGTGGTTTACCCATACATCTCCATTTTGGAAAGATAATTCTCTGTCTCTCTCTACAGTCAGGATCACACAGGGGACTCTCTGTGTTTCTCTCTGTCTTTCTCTACAGTCAGGATCACACTGGGGACTCTCTCTGTTTCTCTCTGTCTCTCTCTACAGTCAGGATCACACCGGGGACTCTCTCTGTCTCTCTCTGTATCTCTCTGTTTCTCTCTGTCTCTCACTACAGTCAGGATCACACTGGGGAATCTCTCTGTTTCTCTCTGTCTCTCTCTGTATCTCTCTGTTTCTCTCCGTCTCTCTCTACAGTCAGGATCACATCGGGAAATCTCTCTGTTTCTCTCCGTCTCTCTCTGTATCTCTCTGTTTCTCTCCGTCTCTCACTACAGTCAGGATCACACTGGGGAATCTCCACTTCTCTCTACTCTGTCACCAGTTATCTGAATAATGAGAGAGTTACCTCTAAAGGGTCATATCTACATCCTCCACTACTACACCCTCTACAACCCTCAAATTCCAGTCTGCAGTACTCTGGACCTCATAGGAAGAGATTTGAGTACCACGGCTGTACTCTGGACCTCATAGGAAGAGATTTGAGTACCACTGCAGTACTCTGGACCTCATAGGAAGAGATTTGAGTATGACTACTTGGTCCACACCTTGCTCCATGTTACTTTAACCTCATCAAATATGAAACCTTTCTAGTGACCATAGCAACTGGAGGAAGCTTGTGGTCAACTGTTCTGTTCTGCAGCCGAATGATGATGAGGATGAGGATGATGAGGATGATGATGAGGATGATGATGATGGTAATAATGATGATGAGGGTGAGTCATTGTTACAGCTCAGGTGATTGGCTGGTTTACTGGAGCCAGTCATTGTTACAGCTCAGGTGATTGGCTGGTTTACTGGAGCCAGTCATTGTTACAGCTCAGGTGATTGGCTGGTTTACTGGAGCCAGTCATTGTTACAGCTCAGGTGATTGGCTGGGCATTTTCGATGGGCTGACCCTGTTTAATAGCAGGGCCTTTTCTATGGGCTGACCCTGTTTAATAGCAGGGCCTTTCCTATGGGCTGACCCTGTTTAATAGCAGGGCCTTTTCTATGGGCTGACCCTGTTTAATAGCAGGGCCTTTTCTATGGGCTGACCCTGTTTAATAGCAGGGCCTTTCCTATGGGCTGACCCTGTTTAATAGCAGGGCCTTTCCTATGGGCTGACCCTGTTTAATAGCAGGGCCTTTTCTATGGGCTGACCCTGTTTAATAGCAGGGCCTTTCCTATGGGCTGACCCTGTTTAATAGCAGGGCCTTTTCTATGGGCTGACCCTGTTTAATAGCAGGGCATTTTCGATGGGCTGACCCTGTTTAATAGCAGGGCCTTTCCTATGGGCTGACCCTGGGACCTTGGTCTGGGTGTTGTGTTGTTGTGTGTATTTTCATTAACACTGCATTATCTGACAGAAGGGGAATGGGTTGGATGCTGCATTATCTGACAGAAGGTGAATGGGTTGGATTCTGCATTATCTGACAGAAGATGAACGGGTTGGATTCTGCATTATCTGACAGAAGGGGAATGGGTTGGATTCTGCATTATCTGACAGAAGGTGAATGGGTTGGATTCTGCATTATCTGACAGAAGGTGAATGGGTTGGATTCGGCATTATCTGACAGAAGGTGAATGGGTTGGATTCTGCATTATCTGACAGAAGGTGAATGGGTTGGATCCTGCATTATCTGACAGAAGGTGAATGGGTTGGATCCTGCATTATCTGACAGAAGGTACAGTAAGTTGGATTCTTTGTCAAGGTTTTTGTAGAGCGCGGTTCATTCATTCTGGTTGTGCAGGTTTAGTGAACGTTAACCACTACAGATGAATTGATAGTCAAAGTATCACCATATGGTTGGTACACAGGTTAAAGGTTTGGTTGTTGCAATGAGATGCAAGAGATTGGATGAGCACAACAGATGGAGGAATCAAGGACTTCCTGTAGTTCTAGAAGTGTGACAGTGGTTTCATACTCCCCATCCACAAGACTGTAGTTTTTTATTGGGAGTGTTTGTGAAGTAGATCTGTTGCCGTATGGTAAACGGTTTAGTATCTCAGTGTGAGTACACACACTCCAATAACCCTTTGTCCCTGGCGATATTAGTTTCATCAAAACCAATAGGCAATGCATCATCTCTTGACATATTTTCCTTCGTGGCGGACTCCTAACACAGGATCTGTGGTCTGTGTAAAATGGAAAAGTGTTGCAGTACCGCGGAACTGAAATATCAATGGGACTGACGTCGTCACGGGAATAGCAGAGGCATCCAACCGCTCATCCGACGCACACAGACCTGTCAGAAACACATGGTGTCAGATATCACCCAGCCCGGAGAAGGCGTAATACCGTTGGAGATATTGTGGTGACCTCGGGGCCCGTGTGTTACCAATGATAGGACGAGAGCAGACAGCAGATGGATGGAGAGCATTACACCGTCCCATGGAGACCTACTGTACTCAGCAGCAGGCTCGATCTACAGAGAGGGGGGGGGGGGGGGGGGACACGTGATGTATGGAGCCAAAGATAGACCAACTGTTATGGACAACAGCAGTGTTGGGGTAATAGTTGTTTTGCTATGGACCTAAATGATACCCAGATTGTTCATGCCAAGGGTATGTTAAGGGTGTGTTAAATTTGTTTTGAATACCTCTCTCTGTCTCTGTCTCTCTCTTTCTCTGTCTGTCTGTCTGTCTGTCTGTCTGTCTGTCTGTCTGTCTCTCTCTCTCTCTCTCTCTCTCTCTCTCTCTCTCTCTCGCTGTCTGTCTCTCTCTCTCTCTCTCTGTCTCTCACTATCTCACTATCTCTGTCTGTCTGTCTGTCTGTCTGTCTGTCTGTCTGTCTGTCTGTCTGTCTGTCTCTCTGTCTCTCTGTCTGTCTGTCTCTCTCTCTCTCTCTCTGTCTCTCTCTCTCTCTCTCGCTGTCTGTCTCTCTCTGTCTCTCTCTGTCTCTCTGTCTGTCTCTCTCTCTCTCTCTCTCTCTCTCTGTCTCTCACTATCTCACTATCTCTGTCTGTCTGTCTGTCTGTCTGTCTGTCTGTCTGTCTGTCTGTCTGTCTCTCTGTCTCTCTCGCTGTCTGTCTCTCTCTCTCTCTCTCTGTCTCTCACTATCTCACTATCTCTGTCTGTCTGTCTGTCTGTCTGTCTGTCTGTCTCTCTGTCTCTCTGTCTCTCTCTCTCTCTCTCTCTCTCTCTCTCTCTCTCTCGCTGTCTGTCTCTCTCTCTCTCTCTCTGTCTCTCACTATCTCACTATCTCTGTCTGTCTGTCTGTCTGTCTGTCTGTCTGTCTGTCTGTCTCTCTCTCTCTCTCTCTCTCTCTCTCTCTCTCTCTCTCTCTCTCTCTCTCTCTCTCTGTCTCTCTCTCTCTCTCTCACTCTCTCTCTCACTCTCTGTCTCACCCACTCTCTGTCTCTCTGTCTCTCTCTCTGTCTCTCTCTCTGTCTCTCTCTCTCTCTCTCTCTCTCTCTCTCTCTCTCTCTCTCTCTCTCTCTCTCTCTCTCTCTCTCCCTCTCTCTCTCTCTCTCACTCTCTGTCTCACCCACTCTCTGTCTCTCTGTCTCTCTCTCTGTCTCTCTCTCTGTCTCTCTCTCTGTCTCTCTCTCTCTCTCTCTGTCTCTCTCTCTCTCTCTCTCTCTCTCTCTCTCTCTCTCCCTCTCTCTCTCTCTGTCTCACCCACTCTCTGTCTCTCTGTCTCTCTCTCTGTCTCTCTCTCTCTCTCTCTCTCTGTCTCTCTCTCCCTCTCTCTCTGTCTCTCTCTCTCACTCTCTGTCTCACCCACTCTCTGTCTCTCTCTCTCTCTCTCTCTCTCTCTCTCTCTCTCTCTCTCTCTCTCTCTCTCTCTCTCTGTCTCTCTCTCTCTCTCTCACTCTCTCTCTCACTCTCTGTCTCACCCACTCTCTGTCTCTCTGTCTCTCTCTCTGTCTCTCTCTCTGTCTCTCTCTCTCTCTCTCTCTCTCTCTCTCTCTCTCTCTCTCTCTCTCTCTCTCTCTCTCTCTCCCTCTCTCTCTCTCTCTCACTCTCTGTCTCACCCACTCTCTGTCTCTCTGTCTCTCTCTCTGTCTCTCTCTCTGTCTCTCTCTCTGTCTCTCTCTCTCTCTCTCTCTCTGTCTCTCTCTCTCTCTCTCTCTCTCTCTCTCTCTCTCTCCCTCTCTCTCTCTCTGTCTCACCCACTCTCTGTCTCTCTGTCTCTCTCTCTGTCTCTCTCTCTCTCTCTCTCTCTGTCTCTCTCTCCCTCTCTCTCTGTCTCTCTCTCTCACTCTCTGTCTCACCCACTCTCTGTCTCTCTCTCTCTCTCACTCTCTGTCTCACCCACTCTCTGTCTCTCTCTCTCTGTCTCTCTCTCTCTCTCACTCTCTGTCTCTCTCTCTCTCTGTCTCTCTCTCTCTCTCTCTCTCTCTGTCTCTCTCTCTCTCTCTCTGTCTCTCTCTCTCTCTCACTCTCTGTCTCACCCACTCTCTGTCTCTCTCTCTGTCTCTCTCTCTGTCTCTCTCTCTGTCTCTCTCTCTCTCTCTCTCTCTGTCTCTCTCTCTCTCTCTCTCTCTCTCTCTCTCTCTCCCTCTCTCTCTCTCTGTCTCACCCACTCTCTGTCTCTCTGTCTCTCTCTCTGTCTCTCTCTCTCTCTCTCTCTCTGTCTCTCTCTCCCTCTCTCTCTGTCTCTCTCTCTCACTCTCTGTCTCACCCACTCTCTGTCTCTCTCTCTCTCTCTCTCTCTCTCTCTCTCTCTCTCTCTCTCTCTCTCTCTCTGTCTCTCTCTCTCTCTCTCACTCTCTCTCTCACTCTCTGTCTCACCCACTCTCTGTCTCTCTGTCTCTCTCTCTGTCTCTCTCTCTGTCTCTCTCTCTCTCTCTCTCTCTCTCTCTCTCTCTCTCTCTCTCTCTCTCTCTCTCTCTCTCTCTCTCTCCCTCTCTCTCTCTCTCTCACTCTCTGTCTCACCCACTCTCTGTCTCTCTGTCTCTCTCTCTGTCTCTCTCTCTGTCTCTCTCTCTGTCTCTCTCTCTCTCTCTCTGTCTCTCTCTCTCTCTCTCTCTCTCTCTCTCTCTCTCTCCCTCTCTCTCTCTCTGTCTCACCCACTCTCTGTCTCTCTGTCTCTCTCTCTGTCTCTCTCTCTCTCTCTCTCTCTGTCTCTCTCTCCCTCTCTCTCTGTCTCTCTCTCTCACTCTCTGTCTCACCCACTCTCTGTCTCTCTCTCTCATTATTTAACAATTCATAGTATAGTAAGTAATACAGTTTAAAATAGCTGTGATAAAATGTCCCAAACAATCTTCATCTTAATTATTAAGGACAAATCTCTGATGTGATGCAAAAAAAAAAAAGATAATTTGATGATGTTTAATTTAAATTGAATTTGAATATGATCCCTGATCAGCTGATACCATGACAACAGCTTGTCTTCCTGGGGTCTAAACACAACGGTAATAAGACACGTATCAACCAGTTCACTGCTTTCTGCCCTGGACACATGACACAGTGATAAATATTACATCTAGTCAAAATCATCTCCATGCTAATGGATAAATGACCAGGGAAATTGGACGTGTTTTCCAAGTGGAGGCAGTAGGTCAGAAATAGAATACATGCAGTGGAAAGTAAAAGTAGGTGAACTCTTTGGAATTACCAGGCTGTTGATCGCCACACTGATAGGTAAGAGCTCACCACTAAAACAACCCAAAATGGCACCCTATTCCCTTTCTAGTGCACTACTTTTGACCAGGGCCCATAGGACACTATAGGGAATAGGATGCCATTATGGACTCAGTCTGTCTCTATATAAGGCTCTGTTGTTGTAGTGTCCCCATTGGGTTAGTTATGAAGTCCTACTGAACTATGTACAATGGCAAGAAGAAGTGTATGAACCCTTTGGAATTACCTGGATTTCTGCATAAATTAGTCATACAATTTGATCTGATCTTTATCTAAGTCACAACAACAGACAAACACAGTGTGCTTAAACTAATAACACACAAATTATTGTATTTGTCTTGTCTATATTGAATACATCATTTAAACATTCACAGTGTGGGTTGGAAAAAGTATATGAACCCCAAGGCTAATGACTTCTCCAAAAGCTAATTGGAGTGAGGAGTCAGCTAACCTGGAGTCCAATCAATGAGACGAGATTGGAGATGTTGGTTTATTGCTGCCTTGCCCTATAAAAAACACTCACAAAATTTGAGTTTGCTATTCACAAGAGGCATTGCCTGATGTGAACCATCAATTGTTGACCTGCATAAAGCTGGAAAGGGTTACAAAAGTATCTCTAAATGTCACGTGTTCTCCCTCTCCAGCCTCTAGGTCACCAGGCTGCTCGTTAGGGCGCACATCTGTCACCAGCGTTACGCGCATAATGACACTCACCTGGACTCCATTAACTCCATGATTACAACACTATGTGTGGAGAAAAGAAGGCCCAGCACACCAACATCAAAACCTCATCCCAACTGTAAAGTATGGTGGAGGGAGCATCATCGTTTGGGGCTGCTTTGCTGCCTCAGGGCCTGAACAGCTTGCTATCATCAACGGAAACATTAATTCCCAAGTTTATCGAGACATTTTGCAGGAGAATGTAAGGTTATCTGTCGGCCGATTGAAACGCAATAGAAGTTGTGTGATGCAACAGGACAACGACCCAAAACACAGAAGTAAATCAACAACAGAATAGCTTCAACAGAAGAAAATACACCTTCTGGAGTGGCCCTGTCAGAGTCCTGTCCTCAACTCGGTTTTAAAATGTTGTGTCATGACCTCAAGAGAGCAGTTCACACCAGACATCCCAAGAATATTGCTTAACTGAAACAGTTTTGTAAAGAGGAATGGTCCAAAATTCCCCCTGACCGTTGTGCAGGTCTGATCCGCAACTACAGAAAACATTTGGTGGAGTTTATTGCTGCCAAAGGAGGGTCAACCAGTTATTAAATCCAAGGGTTCACATACTTTTCCCACCCTGCGCTGTTAATGTTTACACTGTCTTTTCAATAAAGACATGATAAACGTATAATTGTGTGTGTGTTATTAGTTTAACCTCACTAGGGTACGCTAGCATCCCACCTGACCAACATCCAGTGAAATTGCAGAGCGCCAAATTCAAAAACAGAAATACCCATTATAGAAATTCATAAAACATAGAAGTGTTATACATCAGTTTAAAGATTAACTTCTTGTTAATCCAACCTTGGTGTCAGATTTCAAAAAGGCTTTACGGCGAAAGCATACCATGCGATTATCTGAGAACAGCGCCTTGCAGACAAATCATTGAAAACACTTACCAGCCAAGTACAGGAGTTACACAAGTCAGAAATAGAGATAAAGTGATTTGATGATCTTCATATGGTTGCACTCACAAGACTCCCATTTTCTCAATAAATGTTCCTGTTTATATCCAAAAACCCACAGGCTTAAACGCAGTCTCAACAGGCAGACGAAAAATTCAATAAAGTATCCGTAAAGTTCGTAGAAACATGTTTTTAGCCTAAATAATCGATAATATTTCAACCGGACAATAACGTTGTCAATATAAAAGGTAAACAAGAAAGGCGGACTCTCGGTCTTGCGCATGAAAAATCTCTGGGAGACTGAATGGTCCACTCATTCAGAGTGGTCTTATTCTCTCATTTTTCAGAATACAAGTCTGAAACAATTACTACAGACTGTTGACATCTAGTGGAAGCCATAGGAAGTGCAATTTGAGTCCTAAGTCAATGGATACTGTAATGGCATTCAATAGAAAGCTACAAATATTAAAAAAAATACCACTTCCTGAATGGATTTTTCTCAGGTTGTTGCCTGCCAAATCAGTTCTGTTATACTCACAAACATAATTTTAACAGTTTTGGAAATGTAGAGTGTTTTCTATCCAAATCTACCAATTATATGCATATCCTAGCTTCTGGGCCTGAGTAGCAGGCAGTTTACTTTGGGCACGCTTTTCATCCGGAGGTGAAAATAGCGCCCCCTACCCTAGTGAATTTAAGCAGACTATGTTTTTCTATTGTTATGACTTAGATGAAGATCAGATCAAATCTGATGACCAATTTATGCAGAAATACAGGTAATTCCAAAGGGTTCACACACTGTACATGTACACAAACACCAACAAGGGGCCCCAGAATGATTATCCTCCAAAAGGCATTGGGATGCATCCCAAATGAAACCCCATTCCCTAGATAGTGCACTACTTTTGACCAGAGCCCTATGGGTCTTAGTTAAAGGTAGTGTACACTACTTTTGACCAGAGCCCTATGGGTCTTAGTTAAAGGTAGTGTACACTACATTTGACCAGAGACCTATGGGTCTTAGTTAAAGGTAGTGTACACTACATTTGACTAGAGTCCTATGGGTCTTAGTTAAAGGTAGTGTACACTCCATTTGACCAGAGTCCTATGGGTCTTAGTTAAAGGTAGTGTACACTACATTTGACCAGAGTCCTATGGGTCTTAGTTAAAGGTAGTGTACACTACATTTGACCAGAGACCTATGGGTCTTAGTTAAAGTTAGTGTACACTACATTTGACCAGAGACCTATGGGTCTTAGTTAAAGGTAGTGTACACTACATTTGACCAGAGATCTATGGGTCTTAGTTAAAGGTAGTGTACACTACATTTGACCAGAGTCCTATGGGTCTTAGTTAAAGGTAGTGTACACTACATTTGACCAGAGTCCTATGGGTCTTACTTAAAGGTTGTGTACACTACATTTGACCAGAGTCCTATGGGTCTTAGTTAAAGGTAGCGTACACTACATTTGACCAGAGACCTATGGGTCTTAGTTAAAGGTAGTGTACACTACATTTGACCAGAGTCCTATGGGTCTTAGTTAAAGGTAGTGTACACTACATTTTACCAGAGACCTATGGGTCTTACTTAAACGTAGTGCACTATCATGGGAAATCGGGAGCCATTTGAGTGCCATTTCTTTACTGTAAGTTACCATTTACTCTTTACAACACAGCGGCATCATTTCATCTTTGACCTTACAATATCGTGTAGGAGGCATGTGAAGTACACCGAGGTAAAAATGGATGCCAATGTCACAAGCCTGAAATGTAACAGCCCAATGTGAGACTTTCAACCAAGAGGCATTTGATCTTGAAAATGGAAAAAGAATCCAGGCATGTGAAGGGTTATGATGCTGTTACATGTGTTCAATGTGTCAGGTCTATTGACTCTGCTGTCTGGCCGGCTACGTTAATGGCCATATGATTACCATCCAGCATGTCAACACCCCCACACAGGGGGGCACCGACACAGAGCACTCTCTGGCTCTTGACTGACAGACATGGTAATGATTGCTGGATCGTTCCTATAGAGAGGTGAGTCTGTTTGCACACCAAGGGGGGGGGGTTCTACTCCCACAACACCATGTGATGAATCAGGGCTGACAGGAAATGTAGTGTTGATGTGAAACAACCTTTAGATTTATCCTTAGGTCCTACTCCTACACAACCTGTGGTGGAACTGTAGTGAACACGTGAAGGAGTGAAAACATTTTCACATACGAACAATGGAGCTAAATTCAAGGATTTTACATTGGAGGGTTTCCAGAATTAATATGTTCCTCATTTACACTGCTGATAAAAACAACCTCTACTACTAGTCCTGTTAATAACAACCTCTACTACCCGTCCTGTTAATAACAAACTCTACTACCAGTCCTGATACTAACAGCCTCTACTACCAGTCCTGTTAATAACAACCTCTACTACCAGTCCTGTTAATAACAAACTCTACTACTACTAACCAGTCCTGTTAATAACAACCTCTACTACCAGTCCTGTTAATAACAAACTCTACTACCAGTCCTGATACTAACAAACTCTACTACCAGTCCTGTTAATAACAGCCTCTACTACCAGTCCTGTTAATAACAACCTCTACTACCAGTCCTGTTAATAACAACCTCTACTACCAGTCCTGTTAATAACAACCTCTACTACCAGTCCTGTTAATAACAACCTCTACTACCAGTCCTGTTGATAACAACCTCTACTACTACTAACCAGTCCTGTTAATAACAACCTCTACTACTAGTCCTGTTAATAACAACCTCTACTACCAGTCCTGTTAATAACAACCTCTACTACCAGTCCTGTTGATAACAACCTCTACTACCAGTCCTGTTAATAACAACCTCTACTACTACTAACCAGTCCTGTTAATAACAAACTCTACTACCAGTCCTGTTAATAACAACCTCTACTACCAGTCCTGTTAATTACAAACTCTACTACCAGTCCTGTTAATAACAACCTCTACTACCAGTCCTGTTAATAACAACCTCTACTACCAGTCCTGTTAATAACAACCTCTACTACCAGTCCTGTTAATAACAACCTCTACTACCAGTCCTGTTAATAACAACCTCTACTACCAGTCCTGTTAATAACAACCTCTACTACCATTCCTGTTAATAACAACCTCTACTACCAGTCCTGTTAATAACAACCTCTACTACCAGTCCTGTTAATAACAAACTCTACTACCAGTCCTGTTAATAACAACCTCTACTACCAGTCCTGTTAATAACAACCTCTACTACCAGTCCTGTTAATAACAACCTCTACTACCAGTCCTGTTAATAACAACCTCTACTACCAGTCCTGTTAATAACAACCTCTACTACCAGTCCTGTTAATAACAACCTCTACTACCAGTCCTGTTAATAACAAACTCTACTACCAGTCCTGTTAATAACAACCTCTACTACCAGTCCTGTTAATAACAACCTCTACTACCAGTCCTGTTAATAACAACCTCTACTACCAGTCCTGTTAATAACAAACTCTACTACCAGTCCTGTTAATAACAACCTCTACTACCAGTCCTGTTAATAACAACCTCTACTACCAGTCCTGTTAATAACAACCTCTACTACCAGTCCTGATAATAACAACCTCTACTACTACTAACCAGTCCTGTTAATAACAATCTCTACTACCAGTCCTGTTAATAACAACCTCTACTACCAGTCCTGTTAATAACAACCTCTACTACCAGTCCTGTTAATAACAACCTCTACTACCAGTCCTGTTAATAACAACCTCTACTACCAGTCCTGATAATAACAACCTCTACTACTACTAACCAGTCCTGTTAATAACAACCTCTACTACCAGTCCTGTTAATAACAACCTCTACTACCAGTCCTGTTAATAACAACCTCTACTACTACTAACCAGTCCTGTTAATAACAATCTCTACTACCAGTCCTGTTAATAACAACCTCTACTACCAGTCCTGTTAATAACAACCTCTACTACCAGTCCTGTTAATAACAACCTCTACTACCAGTCCTGTTGATAACAACCTCTACTACCAGTCCTGTTAATAACAACCTCTACTACCAGTCCTGTTAATAACAACCTCTACTACCAGTCCTGTTAATAACAACCTCTACTACCAGTCCTGTTAATAACAACCTCTACTACCAGTCCTGTTGATAACAAACTCTACTACCAGTCCTGTTAATAACAACCTCTACTACCAGTCCTGATAATAACAACCTCTACTACTACTAACCAGTCCTGTTAATAACAACCTCTACTACCAGTCCTGTTAATAACAACCTCTACAACCAGTCCTGTTAATAACAACCTATACTACCAGTTCTGTTAATAACAACCTCTACTACCAGTCCTGTTAATAACAACCTCTACTACCAGTCCTGTTAATAACAACCTCTACTACCAGTCCTGTTAATAACAACCTCTACTACCAGTCCTGTTAATAACAACGTCTACTACCAGTCCTGTTAATAACAACCTCTACTACTACTAACCAGTCCTGTTAATAACAACCTCTACTACCAGTCCTGTTAATAACAACCTCTACTACCATTCCTGTTAATAACAACCTCTACTACCAGTCCTGTTAATAACAAACTCTACTACCAGTCCTGTCAATAACAACCTCTACTACCAGTCCTGTTAATAACAACCTCTACTACCAGTCCTGTTAATAACAACCTCTACTACCAGTCCTGTTAATAACAACCTCTACTACCAGTCCTGTTAATAACAACCTCTACTACCAGTCCTGTTAATAACAACCTCTACTACCAGTCCTGTTAATAACAACCTCTACTACCAGTCCTGTTAATAACAACCTCTACTACTACTAACCAGTCCTGTTAATAACAACCTCTACTACCAGTCCTGTTAATAACAACCTCTACTACCAGTCCTGTTAATAACAACCTCTACTACTACTAACCAGTCCTGTTAATAACAACCTCTACTACCAGTCCTGTTAATAACAACCTCTACTACCAGTCCTGTTAATAACAACCTCTACTACCAGTTCTGTTAATAACAAACTCTACTACCAGTCCTGTTAATAACAACCTCTACTACCAGTTCTGTTAATAACAACCTCTACTACCAGTCCTGTTAATAACAACCTCTACTACCAGTCCTGTTAATAACAACCTCTACTACCAGTCCTGTTAATAACAACCTCTACTACCAGTCCTTTTAATAACAACCTCTACTACCAGTCCTGTTAATAACAACCTCTACTACCAGTTATGTTAATAACAAACTCTACTATCAGTCCTGTTAATAACAACCTCTACTACCAGTCCTGTTAATAACAAACTCTACTACCAGTCCTGTTAATAACAACCTCTACTACCAGTCCTGTTAATAACAACCTCTACTACCAGTTATGTTAATAACAAACTCTACTATCAGTCCTGTTAATAACAACCTCTACTACCAGTCCTGTTAATAACAAACTCTACTACCAGTCCTGTTAATAACAACCTCTACTACCAGTCCTGTTAATAACAACCTCTAATACCAGTCCTGTTAATAACAACCTCTACTACCAGTCCTGTTAATAACAACCTCTACTACCAGTCCTGTTAATAACAACCTCTACTACCAGTCCTGTTAATAACAACCTCTACTACCAGTCCTGTTAATAACAACCTATACTACCAGTCCTGTTGATAACAACCTCTACTACCAGTCCTGTTAATAACAACCTCTACTACCAGTCCTGTTAATAACAACCTCTACTACCAGTCCTGTTAATAACAACCTCTACTACCAGTCCTGATAATAACAACCTCTACTACTACTAACCAGTCCTGTTAATAACAACCTCTACTACCAGTCCTGTTAATAACAACCTCTACAACCAGTCCTGTTAATAACAACCTCTACTACCAGTCCTGTTAATAACAACCTCTACTACTACTAACCAGTCCTGTTAATAACAACCTCTACTACCAGTCCTGTTAATAACAACCTCTACTACTACTAACCAGTCCTGTTAATAACACCCTCTACTACCAGTCCTGTTAATAACAACCTCTACTACCAGTCCTGTTAATAACAACCTCTACTACCAGTCCTGTTAATAACAACCTCTACTACTACTAACCAGTCCTGTTAATAACAACCTCTACTACCAGTCCTGTTAATAACAACCTCTACTACCAGTCCTGTTAATAACAACCTCTACTACCAGTCCTGTCAATAACAACCTCTACTACCAGTCCTGTTAATAACAACCTCTACTACCAGTCCTGTTAATAACAACCTCTACTACCAGTCCTGTTAATAACAACCTCTACTACCAGTCCTGTTAATAACAACCTCTACTACCAGTCCTGTTAATAACAACCTCTACTACCAGTCCTGTCAATAACAACCTCTACTACCAGTCCTGTTAATAACAACCTCTACTACCAGTCCTGTTAATAACAACCTCTACTACCAGTCCTGTTAATAACAACCTCTACTACTACTAACCAGTCCTGTTAATAACAACCTCTACTACCAGTCCTGTTAATAACAACCTCTACTACCAGTCCTGTTAATAACAACCTCTACTACCAGTCCTGTTAATAACAACCTCTACTACCAGTCCTGTTAATAACAACCTCTACTACCAGTCCTTTTAATAACAACCTCTACTACCAGTCCTGTTAATAACAACCTCTACTACCAGTTATGTTAATAACAAACTCTACTATCAGTCCTGTTAATAACAACCTCTACTACCAGTCCTGTTAATAACAAACTCTACTACCAGTCATGTTAATAACAATCTCTACTACCAGTCCTGTTAATAACAAACTCTACTACCAGTCCTTTTAATAACAACCTCTACTACCAGTCCTGTTAATAACAAACTCTACTACCAGTCCTTTTAATAACAACCTCTACTACCAGTCCTGTTAATAACAAACTCTACTACCAGTCCTGTTAATAACAATCTCTACTACCAGTCCTGTTAATAACAAACTCTACTACCAGTCCTTTTAATAACAACCTCTACTACCAGTCCTGTTAATAACAACCTCTACTACCAGTTATGTTAATAACAAACTCTACTATCAGTCCTGTTAATAACAACCTCTACTACCAGTCCTGTTAATAACAAACTCTACTACCAGTCCTGTTAATAACAAACTCTACTACTACTAACCCTAACCAGTCCTGTTAATAACAAACTCTACTACTACTACTAACCAGTCCTGTTAATAACAAACTCTACTTTGAATACATACTATCTAATCATTCAAGACAAGATATCTTAACTTGTTCAATATGTTTGATCTTATGTAATACTATACAGCTGTCAAGGCATTTTATTTTACAACAGGACAAGTTTCCCATTTCAATGTGTTTTCATAACATCTTATATACATAGATTATGTAGGTGAGGATTAAAGCACAGGCTGAATGACTGGTGAAATGCTGTTCTCAACGACCAAACACGACATTCCTGATTGATGCTGTGAACATATTCAGATGTTAAAGAATACTGTCACTCCTTTAAGTTGACGTTTACCACTACAGAATATAATACTGTATAGTATTACATAAGATCAAACGTTTTGAACATGAAGTTAAGATATCTTGTCTTGACGTTTACCACTACAGGATACAATACTATCGCTGCTTTAAGTTGATATTTACCACCATAGAACAACAGGAATTAGAATCTGTGTGTTCACAGCAGTGGGTAAAACTGAAAGGTGTTGCTGATCTAGACCTTTCACTGAACCGTGTCTTTGTAACACGTTTGAAATCAGACGTTGGAGTTGCATCAGGCCAGATTTCACGGAGGAGTCAGTCCTCAGACAGACAGACGCAGATCTCCTGAGGAGACATTTCCATGTCAAAAGGAAGATCGCTGAGATTGAAAGTAAAGCAGTTTTACGCCTCTTTTCAAATATGATTTATTTTGGTAGAGTACCACACAGGAATAGAGATGTCAAATTGCATTTCCCCACATAAGACATCCTGATATTTCACCCTATCCTCATCCAAAGCTTTATAAAAGCCTGTTATCTGTCAATCCACACATCTCAAGACAACAGGCAGGTATCCCAAATGGCACCCTATTCCCTGTATAGTGCACTACTATGGCACCCTATTCCTTATATAGTGCACTACTACGGCACCCTATTCCCTGTTTAGTGCACTACTATGGCACCCTATTCCCTGTATAGTGCACTACTATGGCAGCCTATTCCCTATATAGTGCACTAGTGTGGCACCCTTTTCCCTATATAGTGCACTACTATGGCACCCTATTCCCTATATAGTGCACTACTATGGCACCCTATTCCCTATATAGCGTACTACTTTTGACAAGGGCCCATTTTCCCAATGCTAGGGTCATAGGGGTATCGTCAAATCTCAGAGTATATCATGTTCAATAAATAAATTGAGTTCTATTTTGCTACTTCTAGGCTACTGTCTGTTTATTTGTCTCAATATATATTATGATGTGTAGCCTAGCATGTGCTCAATGATGTGACAAATCTGGGATTTAGTGCGTTTGTGTTGGGTAAGCAAAACATTAGAATAAGCCATAGTAGTGCACTATGTAGCGAATAAGGTGCTATTGGGGATGTATCCCAACAGGTATCAGTCATAAGAGTCTTCCTGATACTCCATGAAATTGTCACACCCTGATCTGTTTCACCTGTCTTTGTGCTTGTCTCCACCCCCCTCCAGGTGTCGGCCATCTTCTCCATGATCCCCTGTGTATTTATACCTGTGTTCTCTGTTTGTCTGTTGCCGGTTCGTTTTGTTTCATGAAACCTACCATCGTTTGTTCCCCTGGTCCTGTCTGTTCTTGCTCCTGTTTTCTAGTCCTTCCCGATCTTGACCGTTCTGCCTGCCCTGACCGTGACCCTGAGCCTGCTGTTCTGTACCTTACCCTACCTGTCTGGATTATTGACCCCGGCGAACCCTGACCCTGACCCTGAGCCTGCTGTTCTGTACCTTACCCTACCTGTCTGGATTATTGATCCCGGCGAACCCTGACCCTGAGCCTGCTGTTCGGTACCTTACCCCACCATACTGGATTATTGACCCTGGCGAACCCTGACCCTGAGCCTGCCTGCCTGCCCTGACCCTGAGCCTGCCTGCCCTGACCCTGAGCCTGCTGTTCTGGACCTTTTGCACCCTCTCTGGATTACCGACCCCTGCCTGTCTTTGACCTGTCGTCTGCCTGCCTTTGACCTGTCGTCTGCCTGCCCCTGTACTAGAAATAAACTTTTGTTTATGTTATCTATGCTGCTATCTACCAACCAGGACCGTTATATTAACCATGTTTATGTTATCTATGGTGCTATCTACCAACCAGGACCTTTATATTAACCATGTTATCTATGGTGCTATCTACCAACCAGGACCTTTATATTAGCCATGTTATCTATGGTGCTATCTACCAACCATGACCCTTATATTAGCCATGTTATCTATGGTGCTATCTACCAACCATGACCTTTATATTAGCCATGTTATCTGTGGTGCTATCTACCAACCAGGACCAACCTGGGGGGGGGGGGGGGGTACACTGGTTCCATTCCAGACTGTATCACAGCGTTCTGACTGAACATATTCAGTGATCCTGACTGAACATAAATCCTCAAAGGGTTTTTGATATTTACTTGACTGTTTTCTATAGCAGGAACCTCTCTCTGCCACCTCCACCTCTCTCTGCCACCTCCACCTCTCTCTGCCACCTCCACCTTTCTCTGCCACCTCCACCTTTCTCTGCCACCCCCACCTCTCTCTGCCACTCCCACCTCTCTCTGCCACCCCCACCTCTCTCTGCCACCCCCACCTTTTTATGCCACCCCCACCTTTCTCTGCCACCTGCACCTTTCTCTGCCACCCCCACCTTTTTATGCCACCCCCACCTTTTTATGCCACTCCCACCTCTCTCTGCCACCACCACCTCTCTCTGCCACTCCCACCTCTCTCTGCCACCCCCACCTTTTTATGCCACCCCCACCTTTCTCTGCCACCCGCACCTTTCTCTGCCACCCCCACCTTTTTATGCCACCCCCACCTTATTCTGCCACCCCCACCTCTCTCTGCCACCTCCACCTCTCTCTGCCACCTCCACCTCTCCCTGCCACCCCCACCTTTCTCTGCCACCCGCACCTTTCTCTGCCACCCCACCTCTCTCTGCCACCCCCACCTCTCTCTGCCACTCCCACCTCTCTCTGCCACCCCCACCTCTCTCTGCCACTCCCAACTTTCTCTGCCACCCCCACCTCTCTCTGCCACCCCCACCTTTCTCTGCCACCCCACCTCTCTCTGCCACCTCCACCTCTCTCTGCCACCTCCACCTTTCTCTGCAACCCCCACCTCTCTCTGCCTCTCCCTCCTTTCTCTGCCAACTCCATCTCTCTCTGCTACCTCCATCTACCTGCCACCAGGTTATCAGGTAAAGGTAGGGGTTGTCTCTACTTTCGGGGTGGGTGGGTGGTGTCATATGAGACCGGCTAGGTCCTGTCTGTTTATTGAATCATCTGTCATCCAATAGAGAGTCTGGTTACTATAGCTGTAGAGACTGTAGGAGCTGGTCTCAGCAGTAAACCAACAGCTTGTTAAGTGAATAGAGAGTCTAGTTACTATAGCTGAAGAGACTGTAGGAGCTGGTCTCAGCAGTAAACCAACAGCTTGTTAAGTGAATAGAGATTCTAGTTACTATAGCTGTAGAGACTGTAGGAGCTGGTCTCAGCAGTAAACCAACAGCTTGTTATGTGAATAGAGATTCTAGTTACTATAGCTGTAGAGACTGTAGGAGCTGGTCTCAGCAGTAAACCAACAGCTTGTTATGTGCATTCTTATCATTCTGAGTTATTGTAGCTATATATAGTCCTTTGGTATTCCATGTATAGCATCTGTGTCGAGACGCTGATCTATGATCATTTTTGTCTTTTAGATCATAATGAATGAGAGTATTATGGAAAGGGAGGGCCTGGTCCTAGATCAGCACTACTACTACTCGTACTACTAGGAACTAGTACTTAATACAGGCCCAGGACATGCATCTGAAGATGTGGATTTAAAGTTTCTCTTTAGGTATGTTACCTTGTATAATGTTCATTTTAAAGGAGGTGGTTAACTTTTTTTTTTGTTTTTTTTACCAAATCTCTGTTTTTGTCGTCATTCTGAACTTTATCCGCAATGTTATATTCCATTTTGTTGGACTCGAGCGATATATTTCCGTGTGCGAGCATGCTTGTGTTTTCTCATTTCTCGTTACCACGACAACGGAAGCAGAAATCACACGGTTGCTCGCTCGAGTTCAACAAAATGGAATATAACGTTGCGGATAATGTTCGGAAATAACACAATTTCACGAACATGCAAAGACTAACATCACTATACTAAAAGCTTTTGCGTTTCTAAAATGACATTTTTTTGGAACTTTTGTTCATGTTTGTCCATGTCCCCTGTACTACAGAATAAACACCGCTGGTTTCGGTTTCTCAAAACCAAGTTATTAAATAGTAAAAAATAAATTCTATAACATACCTTTTACATTAAAAAAAATGATATTTGGTCAATGAAAAGTGAACCAGTCTTTTAAGTAGGTTAGGTTTCTTGAAGGTAAGAGCATTATGACAAGAGAGGAGGAACCATAGCTTGACTAAAGTGTCTACTGCTGTGAACCATTCATGTAGGTCTCAAATGGCACCTTATTCCCTATGATAGGGCACTACGTTGTATTGTTGCACTGCACTAGACAGGGAAAGGATGTGATTTGAACCACGTCCACTGTCTCTTATGACCCAGGTATGAACATGACGGTGCTTTTCCCTGCCTTTTTCAGCTTCCCTTCTGACTGACACAGCTTTTATTTTTAGGCAGAATGACAGAACACAGAAATGGTGTCAGGGTACAAGAGGAGTAAACACACTCCAGTCTCTCTCTCTCTCTCTCTCTGGGTTACTGAAGTCGTAAAGAACTCATACGCCTTATCCTTCCTTTAGATTTCCACATGTATATTTGTTTGATAATAAATGCATTATAAATGTCTCCTTGGGCCGGCTTACATGGCACCAGCCTTGCGCATGGTGTCCCCGGTTCGCCTGCATAGCCCAGTGCGGGCTATTCCACCTCACCGCACTGGCAGGGCGACCGGGAGCATTCAACCAGGTAGGGTTGGGCAGGCTCGGTGCTCAAGAGCTCCAGTGCGCCTGCACGGTCCGGTCTATCCGGTACCACCTCCACGCACCAGCCCTCCGGTGGCAGCCCCCTGCACCAGGCTGTCTCTCCGTCTCATCCTTACAGGTGCTCCCGCCTGTCCAGCGCTGCCGGAGTCTCCCGCCTGTCCAGCGCTGCCAGAGCTGCCAGTCTGCAAGGAGCTGCCAGAGCTGCCAGTCTGCAAGGAGCTGCCAGAGCTGCCAGTCTGCATGGAGCAGCCAGAGCAGCCAGTCTGCATGGAGCAGCCAGAGCAGCCAGTCTGCATGGAGCAGCCAGAGCTGCCAGTCTGCATGGAGCAGCCAGAGCCGCCAGTCTGCATGGAGCAGCCAGAGCCGCCAGACTGCATGGAGCAGCCAGAGCCGCCAGTCTGCATGGAGCAGCCAGAGCCGCCAGTCTGCATGGCGCAGCCAGAGCCGCCAGTCTGCATGGAGCAGCCAGAGCCGCCAGTCTGCATGGAGCAGCCAGAGCCGCCAGTCAGCATGGAGCAGCCAGAGCCGCCAGTCAGCATGGAGCAGCCAGAGCCGCCAGTCAGCCAGGATCTGCCAAAGCCGCCAGTCAGCATGGAGCAGCCAGAGCCGCCAGTCAGCCAGGGTCTGCCAGAATCGTCAGCCAGTACGGAGCTAACCCTCTGTCCCGAGCTACCCCTCTGTCCCGAGCTGCCCCTCTGTCCCGAGCTGCCCCTCAGTCCAGTGGGTTCATTTAGAAGGGTCGCCGTGGTTAGGAGGCCACGGAAGAGGACAATGGGGCGGACTAAGACTATGGTGAAGTGGGGGTCACGTCCAGCACCGCGGACAGATGCCCACCCAGACCCTCCCCAATAGGTTCGGGTTTTGCGGCCGGAGTCCGCACCTTGGGGGGGGGGGGGGTACTGTCACACCCTGACCATAGTTTGCCTTGTATGTTCTATGTTTTGTTTGGTCAGGGTGTGATCTGAGTGGGCATTCTATGTTGGATGTCTTGTTTGTCTGTTTCTGTGTTTGGGACTGATATGGTTCTCAATCAGAGGCAGGTGTTAGTCATTGTCTCTGATTGGGAGCCATATTTAGGTAGCCTGTTTTGTGTTGGGTTTTGTGGGTGATTGTCTCCTGTGTCAGTGTTTGTGTCGGGTTTACACGTTTGTTGTTTTTGTAGTTTATTCATGTATAGTTTTCTTATTAAAAACAAACATGAATTTCAACCACGCTGCATTTTGGTCCTCCTCTCCTTCCCAGGAAGAATCCCGTTACAAAAAGTTTGGACACACCTACTCATTCAAAGGTTTTTCTTTCTTTTATTTGACTATTTTCTACATCGTAGAATAATAGTGAAGACATCAACTATAAAATAACACATATGGAATCATGTACTGTATATATTAAAGTGTTAAACAAATCAAAAAAATATTTTGGATTCTTCAAAGTTACCACTCTTTGCCTTGATGACAGCTTTGCACACTCCTTGAATGGTACTGTATGGGAGAACAAGTGGGGAGTGGGGAGAACAAGTATTTGAGACACTGCTAATTTTCCAGGTTTTCCTACTTACAAAGCATGTAGAGGTCTGTAATTTGGTACAGAAACCTTTGTTTGCAGTTACAGAGATTATACGTTTCCTGTAGTTCTTAACCAGGTTTGCACACACTGCAGCAGGGATTTTGGCCCACTCCTCCATACAGACCTTCTCCAGATCCTTCAGGTTTCGGGGCTATCGCTGGGCAATACGAACTTTCAGCTCCCTCCACAGATTTTCTATTGGGTTCATGTCTGGAGACTGGCTAGGCCACTCCAGGACCGTGAGATGCTTCTTACGGAGCCACTCCTTAGTTGCCATGGCTGTGTGTTTCGGGTCGTTGTCATGCTGGAAGACCCAGCCACGACCCATCTTCAATGCTCTTACTGAGGGACGGAGGTTGTTGGCCAAAATCTTGCAATACATGACCCCATCCATCCTCCCCTCAATACGGTATAGTCGTGCTGTCCCCTTTGCAGAAAAGCATCCCCCAAATATGATGTTTCCACCTCCATGCTTCACGGTTGGGATGGTGTTCTTGGGGTTGTACTTATCCTTCTTCTTCCTCAAAACAAAGGCGAGTGGAGTTTAGACCAAAAAGCTCTATTTTTGTCTCATCAGACCACATGGCCTTCTCCCATTCCTCCTCTGGATCATCCAGATGGTCATTGGCAAACCTCAGACGGGCCTGGACCTGCGCTGGCTTGAGCAGGGGTACCTTACAGGCGCTGCAAGATTATAATCCATGACGTCGTAGTGTGTTACTAATGGTTTTCTTTGAGACTGTGGTCCCAGCTCTCTTCAGGTCATTGACCAGGTCCTGTCGTGTAGTTCTGGGCTGATCGCTCACCTTCCTCATGATCATTGATGCCCCACGAGGTGAGAACTTGCATGGAGCCCCAGACCGAGGGTGATTGACCGTCATCTTGAACTTCTTCCATTTTCTAACAATTGTACCAACAGTTGTTGCCTTCTCACCAAGCTGCTTGCCTATTGTCCTGTAGCCCATCCCAACCTTGTGCAGGTCTACAATTTTATCCCTGATGTCCTTACACAGCTCTCTTGTCTTGGCCATTGTGGAGAGGTTGGAGTCTGTTTGATTGAGTGTGTGGACAGGTGTCTTTTATACAGGTAATGAGTTCAAACAGGTGCAGTAAATACTGGTAATAAGTGGAGAACAGGAGGGCTTCTTAAAGAAAAACTAACAGGTCTGTGAGAGCCGGAATTCTTACTGGTCGGTAGGTGATCAAATACTTATGTCATGCAATAAAATGCAAATGAATTACTTAAAAATCATACAATGTGATTTTCTCGATTATTTTTTTTTGATTCCGTCTCTCACAGTTGAAGTGTACCTATGATAAAAAAATTACAGACATCTACATGCTTTGTAAGTAGGAAAACCTGCAAAATCGGCAGTGTATCAAATAGTTGTTCTCCCCACTGTATATATATATATCATTTATTTGCAGACTAAGAGACAATTTACGCTTGCTTTTGAAAATGTGGTCGGAGGCGTTGTAAGGAGGGTGTGACTCAATTGCGGGGCTTCCGGAGGCATGCAGAAGCCAAAGTGTTGTAATAATACAGAGGGCTCCGTATAGCTCCGCATTCATATGATTGGTTGACGTTAGCTGAGGGCGGGAGGTCCTGAATAAATACAAATACACTTCCTTGACAACAGCTCTGCGAAGCACAAGAAGTATAAATGCCCTGACTTCTGCAGAGGCCATATCACCATAAATGCTGCGCGCCCCAATGCAGACGTCGGATTGACCATGCAGCGCCTGGAAAAAACGAGGTCCTGAAGAGACGGGGGCGAACCAAACGGAAGCAATCAGGATAAAATGGGGAGAGATCTACCTAAATGTGTCCAATAAAAACTCGTTTTCATAGCAAAGCATTTTCCTTTGCAAAACATTTTTCTACAGTGTGCATTAATGATGTCAGTGCGCACTACCCGATGTTGAGTTCACTGCTCCGTGTTGTGGTTGGGGAGAATTCACACCTCCATATATCTCTCCTGACATTCAATCCATAAAGATAAATCATTTTAAGAGCTGCTGCTTTCCCAGCCCAGGGGAACCTGTATTGTTTCAAACTCTGATCATATATTATAGACAAAGTAAGTCCGGTGGGTAGAAAACACATTTCCAGGAAACTTTCTTATGTAGGTCTACAACATTGTCCGTTTTAGATATGCCAGACCTTGCCTGCTTCCCAAATCGCAGCCTATTCCCTATATAGTGCACTACTTTTGATCAGATCCCTAATGGCTCTGGTTAAAAGTAGTGCACTACATAGGGAATAGGCTGCCATTTGGTACACAAGCTGGTTTGATCCCGACGTCCCAGAAAGGGCTGAGTAATACCTCATGTTGTCGGAGAAGAGGAACAGAATATAAATGACAGAAGGTCCATCAGGGCTTTCAAACTTAAAGAGAATTAATTTGACCAGAACATGTCTAATATTGGAAGAATGGGCACTGAAGCTGTAGACTACTGTGTTCTTACAACAAAAACAAAAACTCTAAATAACAGCGGGCTATGCTCTCATCTCTTCCGCTCTCATCTCTTCCACTTTTCCAGAGTAATTTGTTTTTCAAAATAACAAGACCTGTTTCCAATGGGGTTACAGAAAGGTTCCCCGAAGGCTGCTTCTTTTATATCCCTGCTAGTCATTATATGGCATGTCACTACACCTGATTGGACATATGTCCCAAATGGTACCTCATTTCCTTTATTAAGGGACACTACTTTTGACCAGTGCCCATAGGACCCATAGGACAATAGGACCCATAGGACAATATATATGTGTGTGTGTGTGTGTGTGTGTGTGTGTGTGTGTGTGTGTGTGTGTGTGTGTGTGCGTGCGTGATATGTCCAGTCAGGAAAACATCCCATTATTTCCATCATAATTATACAAAAAGGGCACTTTACTTTTGGCAAGCCTGGATCTTTTAGGAAGGCTTTATATGCAGGAGATGTTGTGTTGTGTTTTAACAGTGGGACTCCAGGTGATGTTGTGTTGTGTTTTAACAGTGGGACTCCAGGAGATGTTGTGTTGTGTTTTAACAGTGGGACTCCAGGAGATGTTGTGTTGTTTTTTAACAGTGGGACTCCAGGAGATGTTGTGTTTTAACAGTGGGACTCCAGGAGATGTTGTGTTGTGTTTTAACAGTGGGACTCCAGGAGATGTTGTGTTGTGTTTTAACAGTGGGACTCCAGGTGATGTTGTGTTGTGTTTTAACAGTGGGACTCCAGGTGATGTTGTGTTGTTTTTTAACAGTGGGACTCCAGGAGATGTTGTGTTTTAACAGTGGGACTCCAGGAGATGTTGTGTTGTGTTTAACAGTGGGACTCCAGGAGATGTGTTTAACAGTGGGACTCCAGGAGATGTTGTGTTGTGTTTTAACAGTGGGACTCCAGGTGATGTTGTGTTGTGTTTTAACAGTGGGACTCCAGGAGATGTTGTGTTGTGTTTTAACAGTGGGGACTCCAGGTGATGTGGTGTTGTGTTTTAACAGTGGGACTCCAGGTGATGTTGTGTTTTAACAGTGGGACTCCAGGTGATGTGGTGTTGTGTTTTAACAGTGGGACTCCAGGAGATGTTGTGTTGTGTTTTAACAGTGGGACTCCAGGTGATGTTGTGTTGTTTTTTAACAGTGGGACTCCAGGAGATGTTGTGTTTTAACAGTGGGACTCCAGGAGATGTTGTGTTGTGTTTAACAGTGGGACTCCAGGAGATGTTGTGTTGTGTTTTAACAGTGGGACTCCAGGAGATGTTGTGTTGTGTTTTAACAGTGGGACTCCAGGAGATGTTGTGTTGTGTTTTAACAGTGGAGACTCCAGGTGATGTTGTGTTGTGTTTAACAGTGGGACTCCAGGAGATGTTGTGTTGTGTTTTAACAGTGGGACTCCAGGAGATGTTGTGTTGTGTTTTAACAGTGGGACTCCAGGTGATGTGGTGTTGTGTTTTAACAGTGGGACTCCAGGAGATGTTGTGTTGTGTTTTAACAGTGGGACTCCAGGTGATGTTGTGTTGTGTTTAACAGTGGGACTCCAGGTGATGTGGTGTTGTGTTTTAACAGTGGGACTCCAGGTGATGTTGTGTTTTAACAGTGGGACTCCAGGTGATGTTGTGTTGTGTTTTAACAGTGGGACTCCAGGAGATGTTGTGTTGTGTTTTAACAGTGGGACTCCAGGTGATGTTGTGTTGTTTTTTAACAGTGGGACTCCAGGAGATGTTGTGTTTTAACAGTGGGACTCCAGGAGATGTTGTGTTGTGTTTAACAGTGGGACTCCAGGTGATGTTGTGTTGTTTTTTAACAGTGGGACTCCAGGAGATGTTGTGTTTTAACAGTGGGACTCCAGGAGATGTTGTGTTGTGTTTTAACAGTGGGACTCCAGGAGATGTTGTGTTGTGTTTTAACAGTGGGACTCCAGGTGATGTTGTGTTGTGTTTTAACAGTGGGACTCCAGGTGATGTTGTGTTTTAACAGTGGGACTCCAGGTGATGTTGTGTTTTAACAGTGGGACTCCAGGTGATGTTGTGTTGTGTTTTAACAGTGGGACTCCAGGTGATGTTGTGTTGTGTTTTAACAGTGGGACTCCAGGTGATGTTGTGTTTTAACAGTGGGACTCCAGGTGATGTTGTGTTGTGTTTAACAGTGGGACTCCAGGAGATGTTGTGTTGTGTTTAACAGTGGGACTCCAGGAGATGTGTTTAACAGTGGGACTCCAGGAGATGTTGTGTTGTGTTTTAACAGTGGGACTCCAGGTGATGTTGTGTTGTGTTTTAACAGTGGGACTCCAGGTGATGTTGTGTTGTGTTTTAACAGTGGGACTCCAGGTGATGTTGTGTTTTAACAGTGGGACTCCAGGTGATGTTGTGTTTAACAGTGGGGACTCCAGGTGATGTGGTGTTGTGTTTTAACAGTGGGACTCCAGGTGATGTTGTGTTGTGTTTTAACAGTGGGGACTCCAGGTGATGTGGTGTTGTGTTTTAACAGTGGGACTCCAGGTGATGTTGTGTTGTGTTTTAACAGTGGGGACTCCAGGTGATGTTGTGTTGTGTTTTAACAGTGGGACTCCAGGAGATGTTGTTCTTGGGTTAGCTCTCGTTGGGTCACCCATCGTAGGGTAGCTTGCTGGAGTCGTGTTCTTGGGTTAGCTCTTGTTGGGTCACCCATCGGAGGGTAGCTTGCTGGAGTCGTGTTATTGGGTTAGCTCTCGTTGGGTCTCCCATTGGAGGGTAGCTTTGCAGGAGTCGTGTTCTTGGGTTAGCTCTCGTTGGGTCATGTACTCTGTTAAGTTTGTACACCGCCAGTTCTGCAGTCTGAATGAGTCTGACATCAGTACATTGCCAGTCACTACAGTGCCTTTGTTAAGACAGGAACCATTTTGTTGCAATATCGTTTGGCATATTTGTTCACATATTAGATCAATTTTAATTTAAATATATTTCTGACAAATACATTAAAATAAAACACATTTCACAAAACATTTCCAAATATGTTGATAAATACATGTGGAAATACGTTGTAAAATAAATTCCTTAAAGGATTTCAGAGTTTACTTTAAATACATGTTCTGATGTGTTTAACATGTACTATTTAACTAGGCAAGTCAGTTAAGAACAAATTCCTATTTTCAATGACGGCCGGGGATTCAAACCTGCAACCTTTCGGTTACTTATCCAACGCTCTAACCACTAGGCTACGCTGTCCCCCCCACTTACTTTATGCAATATATACTCAGTGTACAAAGCATTAGGAATACCTTCTTAATATTGAGTTGCACTTCCCCCCTTTTCCCTCAGAACAGCCTCAATTCGTCGGGCATTGGACTCTACAAGGTGTCGAAAGCGTTCCACAGGGATGATGGCCCATGTTGACTCCGATGCTTCCCACTGTTGTGTCAAGTTGGCTGGATGTCCTGTGGGTGGTGGACCATTCTTGATAAACATGGGAAACTGTTGAGTGTGAAAAACCCAGCAGCCCCAACAGTTCTTGATACACTCAAACCGGTGTGCTTGGCACCTACTACCATACCCCGTTCATTTAAAAAAATACTTTATTTTGACATTTTTATATCATTCACAAATGCATGTTTTTCCCCCAAATGGGTTGGAATTAATGAAGAGAGAAGCTACAACAAAGTAGATAGAGGATTACTCTGTCAGGCCGAGGAGGATTTCTACGGCTTTTAAGTCTAACAAGCAAATTGAAAAAATATATACAAAAAATACATAGAGCAAACAAGCTTCCACTAGCAGGAACTTAGTCACATTCAGCAGAACACTGGCGAGGAGAGGACACCACCTCGTCATAATGAGCAGAGAAAGATCTGAGGAGCCTTGTATTTCTGGCTAAATACTGCCCTCTACTGGCTGGATCTAGGTCTCTACAGTCTGCCTCAAAACAAGATTGTAAATTGACTGTCAGTGGTTGTGAGTAGCTTTGTTATTGTTGCAGTATTGACAAAGACTATTTATTATATAGACAAGATAGCCGACTTCCTGTAACTGCTATAGTTGTGATTTATCTCACACAATTGCACGGAGTAAATCATTTGTTCAACAACAACAACAACAAAAAGAAGGATGATTTACTTTAGAGTTTCAACTAGTTTCACGAGATCTAGAATCAGGTTCACACCAGCACATCAGGAACGTAAAGGTTTACATCATTCAAACAAACAAAAAACGTTGTTACTTTTCGGTCTCTAAGCAACAGTAATGGAGTAGACATTAACTCCACCATTGGTTCGTTTAGCAAATCCTATGGGTAAATTAATGGAGTTTTTTTTTGGGGGGGGGGGGGGGGGGGTGTTGGATAAACACCCAAAATAAGCAGTGTGGTAAACACAGACTTAGGAGATCTTATACCTTTTGTTCTATGAGATCATCTTAATCCGCTAACGTAACGTTTTGTGAATTTTTAAGGATTTGTGTAATTAAAAACAATAACATAAAGGTTTCATAATTCATAAATGTCATGTTAACTGACTGATATTATCTCATAGAATAAAACGTATAAGATATCCTAAGCCTGTGTTTACCTTTTCGCTGTTTATTCCAAAAACCCATTCTTTCCCCGTGAATTTTCCCATAGGAATGGCTGAACGAACCAGTGGTAACTTATTTCCGGTTTTTAAGACTACAAACTGGCGAGCTCTATTCCCTTGTATATAAATGCTTGTGAAACACCAGCCAATGGCCTAGGATTAAGGCTCTGTCTATTTCTTAGATTTCGATGCCTATGACAATGTCTCTGACTTTGTGTCGAATGTCTTTATCTAAGTATGAAACCAAAAAAAAAAAAATGTTTTGCAAAAAACATTGAATGGTCATTACGGGGGAAAACAGAGAGATAATAGTCCACTTTCCCACGCCCTGCATCTGTCAGCTCGCCAAGGCCCTGTGAAGCTGCGCATAGACGGTGCGCCTCTGATGCGGTCGAGCGCCTGAAATAGACCTCCGAAGCGTCGCAATGACGTCACCGTGTCACGTCGACTGTCACTTGTGCGCCATTTTGGATTTTTGGAAATGAAATGAAAAAAATCACGGGCATTTCTGTAAAGCCCATATTCACGACTCTAATAACTGTTTCCTTTTTAATAACCTTGTACTGAAATTACAATCCTTACAACTCTAATCACTATCGGAAGACCCCCTCCCCCCTCCCAAAAAAAAGAAGCCAGTTGTGTTGCAGAAAGTGACAATGGCAGGTAAGGTTGACAACTTTGTAGACGGGGGGCCCCCGCATCAGCGCGGCCTAAAAGCATTGCAAGTTTCTTGGCTAACAGGCAACCGAGCAGCTCTGACAATGTGTGCCAAAATGTATACTCCATAGTTAACTAGTTGCTATGTTGAAGTACACATTTAAAGGTGGGAATTAATTCCTCTGTATTTCTATAACATCTGCTCCTATTTTCTGGCTATTTATTCACCTTTATTCAATTTGTGATGTTTTATAGGTGTCGGAGGAGGGAACGATTTCCAATGGTGCTTCTCTCAGGTGAAGGGAGCCATAGACGAAGATGTGGCTGAAGGTAAAGCTCGTTTCCATTTCAACAGATAGATGAACATTTTGAACGTTATTTATTGACCTAATCACGGGTGTTTTGTGCATGCTAACGTTAGCAAGCTAGCAACGTCGCTAATACAGATGGTTGCTAGTTCACTATCTAGCTAGCCTAGTGCCTAAGTTGGCAGCATTCAAACCTTGTTAACTCGCTAGCCAGTTATAGCAATGGCTATTTAGGGGAGCTGTCTTGTTAGCTGCAAGTACTATTGTTTTGGCTAGCTAGGTGTAGATGGTTGACCTATGTAGTTATTGCAAGCACATGGTAGGTTAACAACAGTTGTTCTCTCTTCACCAGGCAGAACAAGGTCAGATATTTGCTAACTACATCTGTCACTAAACATGGGCTTTAACTATATAGTTATATACCTATAGCTGTGAAAACACTGCAAGATCTTGTAACAACTGTCAGTGTTGGTGTGAAAGAGAATCATGGATACATTGCCCTGCACACCCCTGTTATCTAAGACGGCATTGATTCGGATGTAGCGACACATTGATCTGGTCTGTAAAGGCCCGCTATTGGCCCGCTATTGGCCGGCAGTGTGAAGGCTGACAGATATGGTGATGCTGGTCCCTCTGGTTTAAAATAAGGGGTGTCTCAGACATTTCGGGGTGCCTTCCTGACTGTACAGTACGATACACACTGTACTGTGCGGGAATCTGTGGAACTAGCTAATCACCTTGGTCTCTCAAAGATGAAAGATGTATGTTTGTCTGTACAGGACTATCTTTGCTGCACTACTGTGATACTGATTCTGAAGCTATTTGGTTGTGTCGTTTGGGACTGGGACTACTTGTCGTACTGACATTATATTTTGCACCACAATTAATCGTCTGTTTTTGAAGAAAGGGATTGGTCTGTGTATCTGTTGTGGACTGGCAGGTGGCACACTGGGCAGGGGCATCCCAGGAGAAAGGGCAGGAGGGATACTGCTGTGCTGCTGTCAGCTGGTCGTTTCCGGCTCCTCTCCTCCTCACTGCTACTTTGTTATAAATAATCAAGTGGCCTTGCTGTGAGATGTGGCACTAAAAGAGACACAGAGAGAGAGAGCCCCCAGTATCACGGGGAGAAACGGTCCCCAGCATCACTGGGAGAGAGATCCCTCCCAGCATCACTGGGAGAGAGATCCCTCCCAGCATCACGGGGAGAGAGGGCTCCCAGCATCACGGGGAGAGAGGGCTCCCAGCATCACGGGGAGAAAGGGCCTCCCAGCATCACGGGGAGAGAGGGCCTCCCAGCATCATGGGGAGAGAGGGCCTCCCAGCATCACGGGGAGAAAGAGCTCCCCAGCATCACGGGGAGAGAGAGCCTCCCAGCATCACGGGGAGAGAGAGCCTCCCAGCATCACGGGGAGAGAGAGCCTCCCAGCATCACGGGGAGAGAGGGCCTCCCAGCATCACGGGGAGAAAGAGCTCCCCAGCATCACGGGGAGAGAGAGCTCCCCAGCATCGCGGGGAGAGAGAGCTCCCCAGCATCACGGGGAGAGAGAGCCTCCCAGCATCACGAGGAGAGAGAGCCTCCCAGCATCACGGGGAGAGAGAGCCTCCCAGCATCACGGGGAGAGAGAGCCTCCCAGCATCACGGGGAGAGAGAGAGCCGCCTCCCAGCATCACAGGAAGAGAGAGAGAGCCCCTCCCAGCATCACAGGGGGAGAGAGCCTCCCAGCATCACGGGGAGAGAGAGAGCCGCCTCCCAGCATCACAGGAAGAGAGAGAGAGCCCCTCCCAGCATCACAGGGGGAGAGAGAGAGCACCTCCCAGCATCACAGGGAGAGAGAGAGCCCCCCAGCATCACGGGGAGAGAGAGAGAGCCCCCCCAGCATCACAGGGGGAGAGAGAGATAGAGCCCCACCCAGCATCACGGGGAGAGAGAGAGAGCCCCACCCAGCATCACAGGGAGAGAGAGAGCCCTACCTAGCATCACGGGGAGAGAGAGAGAGAGCCCCACCCAGCATCACGGGGAGAGAGAGAGCCCCACCCAGCATCACGGGGAGAGAGAGAGCCCCACCCAGCATCACGGGGAGAGAGAGAGAGAGCCCCACCCCAGCATCACGGGGAGAGAGCCCCCCCGCAGCATCACGGGGAGAGAGAGAGCCCTCACCAGCATCACGGGGAGAGAGAGAGCCTCCTTCCCAGCATCACGGGGAGAGAGAGAGCACCACCCCCCCAGCACCACAGGGAGAGAGAGAGCCCTCCCCCCCAGCATCACCGGGAGAGAGAGAGCACCACCCCCCAGCACCACGGGGAGAGAGAGAGCCCCCCCCCCCCCCCAGCACCACGGGGAGAGAGAGCGCCCCCAGCATGACTGGGGGGAGAGAGAGAGCCTCATTCCCAGCATCACGGGGAGAGAGAGAGAGCACTCCCCCCAGCACCACGGGGAGAGAGAGAGCCCTCCCCTCCCAGCATCACGGGGAGAGAGAGAGCACCACCCCCCAGCACCACGTGGAAAGAGAGCCCTCCCCCCCAGCACCACGGGGAGAGAGAGGGAGAGAGAGCGCCCCCAGCATGACTGGGGGGAGAGAGAGCGCGCCCCCAGCACCACGGGGAGAGAGAGGGAGAGAGCGCGCCCCCAGCATGACTGGGGGGAGAGAGAGCGCGCCCCCAGCATGACGGGGAGAGAGCCCGCCCCCAGCAGCACAGAGGGGCCAGCAGCATCTTTCCTGCCCAGTCATCCATACTGCAGCCTCTCTCTATTCTTCATGAACAAGCCATACATGTGCATGAACACTGAAACAGAGAGAGAGAGACTACCTCAACTTGTTCAATAAAGAAACCCCTCATTTTCATTCTCGGGCGAAAGCGTTTTGCTACGTTACGTCCTAATGAATACGACCCCCTTGGCTCTGCATCATCATACTGTCTCAGCCAGCACAGAGAGTCAATAGATTTCCCTTGCTGCAGTCTTGCTGTTCAGGCCGTGCTTAGATCTTCCACGGCTGAGTGCATTTCCCTGATGTCAGCTTCATCCTTTAACCAAGGTACAGAGTCCTACTACCTCTTTATAACATGCTACAGGGGCTCTGCACTGCACCTGACCCATTGGCTTCCAGCCCAAGCGGGGGGGGGGGGGGGGGTTGTGTATCTAAGGTGGTTGGGTTGTGAGCATAGAGACATATATTAGTTAATGTACAACAAAGTACGTCTTGTCAAAGACTCCAGTCACCCAAGTCATAGACCAAGTCTAGTCATAGACTGTGTTCTCTGCTCCCGCACGGCAAGTGGTACCGGAGCACCAAGTCTAGGTCCAAAAGGCTCCTTAACAGCTCCTACCCCCAAGCCATTAGACTGCTGAACAATTAATCAAATCACATTAATTACAATTACATCCAGCCCCCTCACCTCAACCTCCATCTGACCACACCATCTAGTGTCACAGTTGAAGCACTGATCAATGCACTTAGTCAGCTAAGTTAGACTTGTTTTAGCCTTGGTTTCTCTGCTACCGCACAGCAAGCGGTACCGGAGCGCCTAGTCTAGGTCCAAAAGGCTTCTTAACAGCTTCTGTGTGATGTCACGAAACCCATAAGATGTGATGTCACGTGAATCCATAAGATGTGATGTCACGTGAACCCATAAGATGTGATGTCACGTGAACCCATAAGATGTGATGTCACGTGAACCCATACGATGTGAGGTTTCACCTAATGGCTAGCTAGACAGACATGACTGGAATAGACACTACTGTGTTCACTCAAATGTTATTTGTCTTCATGCTTGGTAAGCAAACGGTGTACAATCGTGGCCAAAAGTTTTGAGAATGACACAAATATTAATTTCCACAAAGTTTGCTGCTACAGTGACTATAGACATTTTTGTCAGATGTTACTATGGAATACTGAAGTATAATTACAAGCATTTCATAAGTGTCAAAGGCTTTTATTGACAATTACATGAAGTTGATGCAAAGAGTCAGAGTCAATATAGTAGTGTTGACCCTTCTTTTTCAAGACCTCTGCAATCCGCCCTGGCATGCTGTCAATTAACTTCTGGGCCACATCCTGACTGATGGCAGCCCATTCTTGCATAATCAATGCTTGGAGTTTATCAGAATTAGTGGGTTTTTGTTTGTCCACACGCCTCTTGAGGATTGACCACAAGTTCTCAATGGGATTAAGGTCTGGGGAGTTTCCTGGCCATGGACCCAAAATATCGATGTTTTGTTCCCCGAGCCACTTAGTTATCACTTTTGCCTTATGGCAAGGTGCTCCATCATGCTGGAAAAAGATATTGTTCGTCGCCAAACTGTTCCTGGATGGTTGGGAGAAGTTGCTCTCAAAGGATGTGTTGGTACCGTTCTTTATTCATGGCTGTGTATTTAGGCATAATTATGAGTGAGCCCACTCCCTTGGCTGAGAAGCAACCCCACACATGAATGGTCGAAGGATGCTTTACTGTTGGCATGACACAGGTCTGATGCTAGCGCTCACCTTGTCTTCTCCGGACAAGCTTTTTTCCGGATGCCCCAAACAATCGGAAAGGGGATTCATCAGAGAAAATGACTTTACCCCAGTCCTCAGCAGTCCAATCCCTGTACCTTATGCAGAATATCAGTCTGCCCCTGATGTTTTTCCTGGAGAGAAGTGGCTTCTTTGCTGCCCTTCTTGACACCAGGCCATCCTCCAAAAGTCTTCGTCTCACTGTGCGTGCAGATGCACTCACACCTGCCTGCTGCCATTCCTGAGCAAGCTCTGTACTGGTGGTGCCCCGATCCCGCAGCTGAATCAACTTTAGGAGACGGTCCTGGCGCTTGCTGGACTTTCTTGGGCGCCCTGAAGCCTTCTTCACAACAATTGAATCGCTCTCCTTGAAGTTCTTGATGATCCGATAAATGGTTGATTTAGGTGCAATCTTACTGGCAACAATATCTTTGCCTGTGAAGCCCTTTTTGTGCAAAGCAATGATGACTGCATGTGTTTCCTTGCAGGTAACCATGGTTAACAGAGGAAGAACAATGATTCTAAGCACCACCCTCCTTTTGAAGCTAACAGTCTGTTATTCGAACTCAATCAGCATGACCGAATGATCTCCATCCTTGTCCTCGTCAACACTCACACCTGTGTTACCGAGAGAATCACTGACATGATGTCAGTGACTTGGTACCACTACCAAGTCAATGTGCAAGGGTAATAACATGGCTATATACACAGGGTATCAGTACCAAGTCAATGTGCAGGGGTAATAACATGGCTATATACACAGGGTACCACTACCAAGTCAATGTACAGGGGTAATAACATGGCTATATACACAGGGTACCACTACCAAGTCAATGTGCAGGGGTAGAGGTAATAACTAGGCTGTATACACAGGGTACCACTACCAAGTCAATGTGCAGGGGTAATAACATGGCTATATACACAGGGTACCAGGTAATAACATGGCTGTATACACAGGGTACCACTACCAAGTCAATGTGCAGGGGTAATAACATGGCTATATACACAAGGTATCAGTACCAAGTCAATGTGCAGGGGTACGAGGTAAGGGAGGTAGATATGTACATATAGGTAGGGGTAAAGTGACTAGGCATCAGGATAGATAATAGACAGTAGCAGCAGCGTATGTGATGAGTCAAACGAGTTAGTGCAAAGTGGGTCAGTGCAGATAGTCCAGGTGGCTGTTTGGTTAACTATTTATCAGTCTTGTGGCTTGGGGGGGTAGAAGATGTTCTGTTGGTCCCAGACTTGGTGCATCGTTTCTGCTATGTGAATGCAGAGAGAATAGTCAATGACCTGGGGTGGCTGGAGACTTTAACAATGTTCAGGGCCTTTCCTCTGACACCGCCTGGTATAGATGTTCTGTTGGTCCCAGACTTGGTGCATCGTTTCTGCTATGTGAATGCAGAGAGAATAGTCAACGACCTGGGGTGGCTGGAGACTTTAACAATGTTCAGGGCCTTTCCTCTGACACCGCCTGGTATAGATGTTCTGTTGGTCCCAGACTTGGTGCATCGTTTCTGCTATGTGAATGCAGAGAGAATAGTCAATGACCTGGGGTGGCTGGAGACTTTAACAATGTTCAGGGCCTTTCCTCTGACACCGCCTGGTATAGATGTTCTGTTGGTCCCAGACTTGGTGCATCGTTTCTGCTATGTGAATGCAGAGAGAATAGTCAATGACCTGGGTGGCTGGAGACTTTAACAACGTTTAGGGCCTTTCCTCTGACACCGCCTGGTATAGAGTGCTTGAATAACAGAGAGCTCTGCCCCAGTGATGTACTGGGTTGTACTCACTACCCTCTGTGGTTCCTTGCGATCAAATGCCAAGCAGTTGCCATACTAAGCGGTGAGACAGCCGGTCAAGATTTCCTCAATGGTGAAGCTGTATAACATTTTGATGATCTGAGGACCCATGCCAAATATTTTTCGCCTCCTGGGGGGGAAAGAGGTGTTGTCGTGCCTTCTTCACGTCTGTGATGGTGTGTGTGTGGACCATTTATAATTCCTTAGTGATGTGGACTCCGAGGATCTCAAAGCTGTCGACCCTCTCCACTCTCCATGTGGATGTGGATGGGGGCGTGGCCAGCTCTCCGTTTCCTGTGGTCCACGATCAGCTCCTGTTTGTCATTTTAAGGCGCCATCCAATAGTGAGAGTTAATGTGTTTCTATACTTTTAGTTATTACTTATTGTTTCTAGGCTTGGGCTAATACCACAGCATATGGTATAAACGCTATATTTTGAAATACAGAAGGTATGATTTTGCAATACGGTTTGAAAAATAAATAGATTTATTTTTAAGTTGAGTATAATTTTGAGAAATCTAGGATGTTAATAAAATTATCCTGCTCAGGGCTCCAGCTATGCATTTGGTTTGCTAAGTGGCTCTAGATGTGAAGATGAAGCTTCTTGGTTACAGCAGAGACATTCAACTCCCTCTTGGTAATAGCATAAACTCCGGTATGGTACAGAAACTGTATGAAAATCTGCATACCACCCAACCCTAATTGAACCTCTGGCTGTTGGTTGTTTAAAGGCTGTAGTAGGTCATCTTGGTTGGAACCTCTGGCTCTTGGTTGTTTAAAGGCTGTAGTAGGTCATCTTGGTTGGAACTTCTGGCTGTTGGTTGTTTAAAGGCCATCTTGGTTGGAACCTCTGGTTGTTGGTTGTGTTTAGAGCTGTGTTGTGAATACAGTATCTGCTGTAGGGCCATATAAATATATATTTTTTGTGGCCTGATTCCATTTTCTCCATTTTTGGGGGCAACATTTTTGTATGTGTTCCATTCAGAGGATGAATGGGCAAGACAAAAGATGCCTTTGATAGGGGTATGGTAGTAGGTGCCAGGTGCACTGGTTTGTGTCAAGAACTGCAACACTGCTGGGTTTTTCACGCTCAACAGTTTCCCGTGTGCATCAAGAATGGTCCTCCACCCAAAGGACATCCAGCCAACTTGACAACTGTGGGAAGCATTGGGCGGCAGGGTAGCCTAGTGGTTAGAGCGTTGGACTAGTAACCGAAAGGTTGCAAGTTCGAATCCCCGAGCTGACAAGGTACAAATCTGTCATTCTGCCCCTGAACAGACACTAGGCCGTCATTGAAAATAAGAAATTGTTCTTAACTGACTTGCCTAGTTAAATAAAGGTCAAATAAAAAAATAATTTTAAAATTTTAAAAACAACATGGGCCAGCATCACCGTGGAACCCAACCTTGTCGTCCATGCCCACACACTGTGGCTGTTCTGAGGACGAAGGAGGGTGCAACTCAATATTAGGCAGGTGTTCCTAATGTTTTGTACACTCTGTGTATATATACACTGCATTCAGAAAGTATTCAGACCCCTTGACTTTTTACACATTTTGTTACGTTACGGCCTTATTAATTAATTGATTCAATATTTATTTAATCTACACGCACTACTCCTTAATGACAAAGCAATAGCAGGTTTTTAAAAATGTTTGCAAATGTATTCAATATTTTAAAAAACTGATACCTTTTACCTACGTATTCAGACCCTTTGTAAATGAGATTTGGATTTGAGCTCAGGTGCATCCTGTTTCCATTGATCATCCTTGATGTTTCTACAACTTCATTGGATTCAACCTGTGGTAAATTCAATTGATTTGGACATGATTTGGAAAAGGCACACACCTGTCTATATAAGGTCCCACAGTTGACAGTGCATGTCAGAGCAAAAACCAAGACATGAGGTCGAAGGAATTGTCCATATAGCTCCAAAACAGGGTTGTGTTGAGGCACTGATCTGGGGAAAGGTACCAAAAAATGTCTGCAGCATTGAAGGTCCACAAGAACACCGTGGCCTCCATCATTCTTAAATGGAAGAAGTTTGGAACCACCAAGACTCTTCCTAGAGCTGGCCGCCCATCCAAACTGATGTATCGGGGTAGAAAGGCCTTGGTCAGGGAGGTGACCAAGAACCCAATGGTCACTCTGAAAGAGCTTCAGAGTACCTCTGTGGAGATGGGAAAACCTTCCAGAAGTACAACCATCTTTGCAGCAATCCACCAATCAGGCCTTTATGGTAGAGTGGCCAGACGGAAGCCACTCCTCAATAAAAGGCACATGACAGCCTGCTTGGAGTTTGTCAGAAGGCATCTAAAGACTCTCAGACCATGAGAAACAAGCTGCTCTGGTCTGATGAAACCAAGATTGAACTCTCTGGCCTGAATGTCTGGAGGAAACCTGGCACCATCCCTACAGTGAAGCATGGTGGTGGCAGCATCATGCTGTGGGGATGTTTTTCAGCAGCAGGGACTGGGAGACTAGTCAGGATCAAGGGAAAGATGAACGTAGCAAAGTACAGAGAGGTCCTTGATGAAAACCTGCTCAGGACCTCAGACTGGGATGAGGGTTCACCTTCTAACAGGACAAAGACCCTAAGCACTCAGCCAAGACAATGCAAGTGTGGCTTCGGGACAAGTTTCTGAATGCTCTTAAGTTGCCCAGCCAGAGCCCAGACTTGAACCCGATCGAACACCTCTGGAGACACCTAAAAATAGCTGTACAGCGACGCTCCCCATCAAACCAGACCGATTGATAGGATCTGCAGAGAAGAATGGGAGAAACTCCCCAAATACAGGTGTGCCAAGCTTGTAGCGTCATACCCAAGAAGACTCAAGGCTGTAATCGCTGCCAAAAGTGCTGCAACAAAGTACTGAGTAAAGGGTCTGAATATTTATGTAAACGTGATTTTTTATTTTTTTTGCATAAATGTCTAAACCTGTTTTCGCTTTGTGATTATGGAGTATTCTGTGTAGATTGATGTCTAAACCTGTTTTCGCTTTGTGATTATGGAGTATTCTGTGTAGATTGAAGATGAAAATGTTTTATTTAATCCATTTTAGAATAAGGCTGTAACGTAAAATGAAATGTGTAAAAAGTCAAGGGGACTGAATACTTTTCGAAGGCCCCGAATATTTTAAGAGCATCTTTGAGAACTAACAATCACAACAACAACAACAACAAACTACAGACACTCAGACAGCATAAGCCATGGAAAAAAATGTGTAGAATTACAGGAAATTCGCTTCATAAGAGAAACATGTTGCTACTGTGGCCAAGAGGAGGGCTGAACATCTTTGGCAGTGTGGACTTCAGAAAATAATTTATAGCCTGGCTAGCCTACTTCTTGTATCGAGCATATTACGTATTTATCAGGAGACTAGCATGGCGCATGGTTGTTTTGTCTTGCTGTGAGGCCAAGTACCCCACTGAGCTGCTAGTGTTGTTGCAGTGGGTTCTCCACCCGGCACAGCCAGAAGAGGACTGGCCACCCCTCATAGCCTGGTTCCTCTCTAGGTTTCTTCCTAGAGTTCTGGCCTTTCTAGAGAGTTCTTCCTAGCCACCGTGCTTCTACACCTGCATTGCTTGCTGTTTGGGGTTTTAGGCTGGGTTTCTGTACAGCACTTTGAGATATCAGCTGATGTAAAAAGGGCTATATAAATACATTTGATTTGATTTGGCTGTTTTGTGTTGTCATTATTCCCCAGTGAGCTGCTAGTGTTGTTGCAGTGGGTTGTGTTGTCATTATTCCCCCAGTGAGATGCTAGTGTTGTTGCAGTGGGTTGTGTTGTCATTATTCCCCAGTGAGCTGCTAGTGTTGTTGCAGTGGGTTGTGTTGTCATTATTCCCCCAGTGAGATGCTAGTGTTGTTGCAGTGGGTTGTGTTGTCATTATTCCCCCAGTGAGATGCTAGTGTTGTTGCAGTGGGTTGTGTTGTCATTATTCCCCAGTGAGCTGCTAGTGTTGTTGCAGTGGGTTGTGTTGTCATTATTCCCCAGTGAGCTGCTAGTGTTGTTGCAGTGGGTTGTGTTGTCGTTATTCCCCCAGTGAGCTGCTAGTGTTGTTGCAGTGGGTTGTGTTGTCGATATTCCCCCAGTGAGCTGCTAGTGTTGTTGCAGTGGGTTGTGTTGTCATTATTCCCCCAGTGAGCTGCTAGTGTTGTTGCAGTGGGTTGTGTTGTCATTATTCCCCCAGTGAGCTGCTAGTGTTGTTGCAGTGGGTTGTGTTGTCATTATTCCCCAGTGAGCTAGTGTTGTTGCAGTGGGTTGTGTTGTCATTATTCCCCCCAGTGAGCTGCTAGTGTTGTTGCAGTGGGTTGTGTTGTCGTTATTCCCCAGTGAGCTGCTTGTGTTGTTTTGTGTTGTCATTATCCCCCAGTGAGCTGCTAGTGTTGTTGCAGTGGGTTGTGTTGTCGTTATTCCCCAGTGAGCTGCTAGTGTTGTTTTGTGTTGTCATTATTCCCCAGTGAGCTGCTAGTTTTGTTTTGTGTTGTCATTATCCCCCAGTGAGCTGCTAGTGTTGTTGCAGTGGGTTGTGTTGTCATTATTCCCCAGTGAGCTAGTGTTGTTGCAGTGGGTTGTGTTGTCATTATTCCCCCCAGTGAGCTGCTAGTGTTGTTGCAGTGGGTTGTGTTGTCGTTATTCCCCAGTGAGCTGCTTGTGTTGTTTTGTGTTGTCATTATTCCCCAGTGAGCTGCTAGTGTTGTTTTGTGTTGTCATTATTCCCCAGTGAGCTGCTAGTGTTGTTGCAGTGGGTTGTGTTGTCATTATTCCCCCAGTGAGCTGCTAGTGTTGTTTTGTGTTGTCATTATTCCCCCAGTGAGCTGCTAGTGTTGTTTTGTGTTCTCATTATTCCCCAGTGAGCTCCTAGTGTTGTTGTAGTGGGTTGTGTTGTCATTATTCCCCCAGTGAGCTGCTAGTGTTGTTGCAGTGGGTTGTGTTGTCATTATTCCCCCAGTGAGCTGCTAGTGTTGTTGCAGTGGGTTGTGTTGTCGTTATTCCCCCAGTGAGCTGCTAGTGTTGTTGCAGTGGGTTGTGTTGTCATTATTCCCCCTGTGAGCTGCTAGTGTTGTTGCAGTGGGTTGTGTTGTCGTTATTCCCCAGTGAGCTCCTAGTGTTGTTGCAGTGGGTTGTGTTGTCGTTATTCCCCAGTGAGCTCCTAGTGTTGTTGCAGTGGGTTGTGTTGTCATTATTCCCCAGTGAGCTGCTAGTGTTGTTGCAGTGGGTTGTGTTGTCATTATTCCCCCAGTGAGCTGCTAGTGTTGTTGCAGTGGGTTGTGTTGTCATTATTCCCCCAGTGAGCTGCTAGTGTTGTTGCAGTGGGTTGTGTTGTCATTATTCCCCCAGTGAGCTGCTAGTGTTGTTGCAGTGGGTTGTGTTGTCATTATTCCCCCCAGTGAGCTGCTAGTGTTGTTGCAGTGGGTTGTGTTGTCGTTATTCCCCAGTGAGCTCCTAGTGTTGTTGCAGTGGGTTGTGTTGTCATTATTCCCCAGTGAGCTAGTGTTGTTGCAGTGGGTTGTGTTGTCATTATTCCCCAGTGAGCTGCTAGTGTTGTTGCAGTGGGTTCTCCACCCGGCACAGCCAGAAGAGGACTGGCCACCCCTCATAGCCTGGTTCCTCTCTAGGTTTCTTCCTAGAGTTCTGGCCTTTCTAGAGAGTTCTTCCTAGCCACCGTGCTTCTACACCTGCATTGCTTGCTGTTTGGGGTTTTAGGCTGGGTTTCTGTACAGCACTTTGAGATATCAGCTGATGTAAAAAGGGCTATATAAATACATTTGATTTGATTTGGCTGTTTTGTGTTGTCATTATTCCCCAGTGAGCTGCTAGTGTTGTTGCAGTGGGTTGTGTTGTCATTATTCCCCCAGTGAGCTGCTAGTGTTGTTGCAGTGGGTTGTGTTGTCATTATTCCCCAGTGAGCTGCTAGTGTTGTTGCAGTGGGTTGTGTTGTCGTTATTCCCCCAGTGAGCTGCTAGTGTTGTTGCAGTGGGTTGTGTTGTCGATATTCCCCCAGTGAGCTGCTAGTGTTGTTGCAGTGGGTTGTGTTGTCATTATTCCCCCAGTGAGCTGCTAGTGTTGTTGCAGTGGGTTGTGTTGTCATTATTCCCCCAGTGAGCTGCTAGTGTTGTTGCAGTGGGTTGTGTTGTCATTATTCCCCAGTGAGCTAGTGTTGTTGCAGTGGGTTGTGTTGTCATTATTCCCCCCAGTGAGCTGCTAGTGTTGTTGCAGTGGGTTGTGTTGTCGTTATTCCCCAGTGAGCTGCTTGTGTTGTTTTGTGTTGTCATTATCCCCCAGTGAGCTGCTAGTGTTGTTGCAGTGGGTTGTGTTGTCGTTATTCCCCAGTGAGCTGCTAGTGTTGTTTTGTGTTGTCATTATTCCCCAGTGAGCTGCTAGTTTTGTTTTGTGTTGTCATTATCCCCCAGTGAGCTGCTAGTGTTGTTGCAGTGGGTTGTGTTGTCATTATTCCCCAGTGAGCTAGTGTTGTTGCAGTGGGTTGTGTTGTCATTATTCCCCCCAGTGAGCTGCTAGTGTTGTTGCAGTGGGTTGTGTTGTCGTTATTCCCCAGTGAGCTGCTTGTGTTGTTTTGTGTTGTCATTATTCCCCAGTGAGCTGCTAGTGTTGTTTTGTGTTGTCATTATTCCCCAGTGAGCTGCTAGTGTTGTTGCAGTGGGTTGTGTTGTCATTATTCCCCCAGTGAGCTGCTAGTGTTGTTTTGTGTTGTCATTATTCCCCCAGTGAGCTGCTAGTGTTGTTTTGTGTTCTCATTATTCCCCAGTGAGCTCCTAGTGTTGTTGTAGTGGGTTGTGTTGTCATTATTCCCCCAGTGAGCTGCTAGTGTTGTTGCAGTGGGTTGTGTTGTCATTATTCCCCCAGTGAGCTGCTAGTGTTGTTGCAGTGGGTTGTGTTGTCGTTATTCCCCCAGTGAGCTGCTAGTGTTGTTGCAGTGGGTTGTGTTGTCATTATTCCCCCTGTGAGCTGCTAGTGTTGTTGCAGTGGGTTGTGTTGTCGTTATTCCCCAGTGAGCTCCTAGTGTTGTTGCAGTGGGTTGTGTTGTCGTTATTCCCCAGTGAGCTCCTAGTGTTGTTGCAGTGGGTTGTGTTGTCATTATTCCCCAGTGAGCTGCTAGTGTTGTTGCAGTGGGTTGTGTTGTCATTATTCCCCCAGTGAGCTGCTAGTGTTGTTGCAGTGGGTTGTGTTGTCATTATTCCCCCAGTGAGCTGCTAGTGTTGTTGCAGTGGGTTGTGTTGTCATTATTCCCCCAGTGAGCTGCTAGTGTTGTTGCAGTGTTGTCATTATTCCCCAGTGAGCTGCTAGTGTTGTTGTAGTGGGTTGTGTTGTCATTATTCCCCCAGTGAGCTGCTAGTGTTGTTGCAGTGGGTTGTGTTGTCATTATTCCCCCAGTGAGCTGCTAGTGTTGTTGCAGTGGGTTGTGTTGTCGTTATTCCCCCAGTGAGCTGCTAGTGTTGTTGCAGTGGGTTGTGTTGTCATTATTCCCCCTGTGAGCTGCTAGTGTTGTTGCAGTGGGTTGTGTTGTCGTTATTCCCCAGTGAGCTCCTAGTGTTGTTGCAGTGGGTTGTGTTGTCGTTATTCCCCAGTGAGCTCCTAGTGTTGTTGCAGTGGGTTGTGTTGTCATTATTCCCCAGTGAGCTGCTAGTGTTGTTGCAGTGGGTTGTGTTGTCATTATTCCCCCAGTGAGCTGCTAGTGTTGTTGCAGTGGGTTGTGTTGTCATTATTCCCCCAGTGAGCTGCTAGTGTTGTTGCAGTGGGTTGTGTTGTCATTATTCCCCCAGTGAGCTGCTAGTGTTGTTGCAGTGTTGTCATTATTCCCCAGTGAGCTGCTAGTGTTGTTGCAGTGGGTTGTGTTGTCATTATTCCCCCAGTGAGCTACTAGTGTTGTTGCAGTGGGTTGTGTTGTCATTATTCCCCCAGTGAGCTGCTAGTGTTGTTGCAGTGGGTTGTGTTGTCATTATTCCCCCAGTGAGCTGCTAGTGTTGTTGCAGTGGGTTGTGTTGTCATTATTCCCCCCAGTGAGCTGCTAGTGTTGTTGCAGTGGGTTGTGTTGTCATTATTCCCCCAGTGAGCTGCTAGTGTTGTTGCAGTGGGTTGTGTTGTCATTATTCCCCCCAGTGAGCTGCTAGTGTTGTTGCAGTGGGTTGTGTTGTCATTATTCCCCCAGTGAGCTGCTAGTGTTGTTGCAGTGGGTTGTGTTGTCATTATTCCCCCAGTGAGCTGCTAGTGTTGTTGCAGTGGGTTGTGTTGTCGTTATTCCCCCAGTGAGCTGCTAGTGTTGTTGCAGTGGGTTGTGTTGTCATTATTCCCCAGTGAACTGCTAGTGTTGTTGCAGTGGGTTGTGTTGTCATTATTCCCCCAGTGAGCTGCTAGTGTTGTTGCAGTGGGTTGTGTTGTCATTATTCCCCCAGTGAGCTCCTAGTGTTGTTGCAGTGGGTGCTACAGTACAGGATGACGTGTGCCTGATAGGGTTCGGTCCTATACTGAGAGGGGGATGTTCACGAGGCCCCACTCTTTATAATATGATTGAAAAACCCACTGCTACGTCAGACTGGTCATCAATGATATTGATCATGTTTTTTGTTTTGTGACGTAGACCTAACCCGTGTTATAGTGTGTCTTAAGTTCAGGTTTGTTTATCATTATTTTATTACATATGCAAAAAAGAAACAGCCAACATAGAAGTGTTACACACTCATTACCTTTTTGTTCTTGTTGTCTCTCTCAGCCGACATAATCTCAACGGTTGAGTTTAACTATTCTGGAGAACTACTAGCGACGGGAGACAAAGGAGGTCGTGTCGTCATTTTCCAACGGGAACAAGAGGTCAGTTAACTATCAAACAGACATAAATCAATAGGGGGGGGGGGGGGGGGGGGGGGGGGGGGGGGGGGGTGGGGGGGGGGGAACAACAACGTTTAAGACTAAAACGCACCTTGAAAACAACATTAGTCGGATTCACCTTTTTAATGTAGCATAATGTACAACATCGTATTTTTTTAACATTTTTAAGTGCATTATTGTTGTGAAATATAGTTGTACTGATAATGAGCTGGGGGTTTTATTTCTTTCAGAGTAAAAACCGTCCTCATTCCAGAGGAGAATACAACGTGTACAGCACTTTCCAGAGCCATGAACCCGAGTTTGACTATTTAAAAAGCTTAGAAATCGAGGAGAAAATCAACAAAATAAGATGGTTACCTCAACAAAACGCTGCACACTCTCTGCTCTCAACAAACGGTAAGTCGCCGAGCTCTCCTTCATATTTCTGATTCCGTTCGGTCAAGGTGATGACGACTCTTCAGCACCACAGACGGTTCCACTGAATATTGAACTGTAAAGGTCGCTTATTAACCTCTGTCGTGGAAATGTCCTGTATTACCAAATCCATGAGAGAGCAAACCACCACACAAGTCAGTTATATCATAAAGTCCATCTTTTAATTATATGAGCTTCACCATAAGCCCGGTGACTCTCAGATCAATTCAGTGTCTATAAATGAATTCTCTGAGAGTGCTTACAAAACAATTCTTAGTATCATTTATAGCCCAGACACACCCATCTGAACTCACATGACAAATAACAGATCTTAGAAACATTACAAAGGAAGACTTTACTTGAGAGAGGAGTATTCCATAGCCAGACAGCATTATCTATAAATGATTGTTCAGTTTACTCTCTTAGACGAGGTTCTACTTCTCGTTCTTGGTACAACATAGAACCAAAACATTACCTCATCCAATGGCATATATCAATTGTCAAACCTAGATACTCCCATATTAAATACACCCCCTCCTGGACAAGCTCACCGAGACAGTGAGCCTCTTAGGTTATATACTAGATCAAGATAAGGGCAACCTCAGAGGGGACATGTAATAGTGAACCTCTTAGGTTATATACTAGATCAAGATAAGGGCAACCTCAGAGAGGACATACAACAGTTCCAGACCCATTCACATAAGAATACAAGCCTGACCTCTCCACTCTCTGGGGCCCAAGTCACTTTTCCCCCACATAAGCATTATTATGTAAATTAAACATCTTATTTAACTAACTCATTCTGATTCTGCTACCACACTCCTTCCTCTGAAGTGTTTTTACAGACGGAAGGCCAAGGTGACTGTAAACCTGTGCTATAACACTGACATGGCCTTTTTCACAACCCAGACAAAACCATCAAGCTGTGGAAAATCAGCCAACGGGACAAAAGAGCAGAAGGCTACAACTTGAAAGACGAGGATGGAAGACTGAGAGATCCTTTCAGAATCACGTCGTTACGGGTATGTCTCCTCTCGTTCATCACCGTTTACCTGATATAGTTTTGAATGATCCCGTTCAGGGAAATATTATTGAAATTTTACCCCTTTTTCTCCCCAATTTCGTGGTGTCCAATTGTTAGTAGTTACTATCTTGTCTCATCGCTACAACTCCCGTACGGGCTCGGGAGAGGCGAAGGTCGAAAGCCATGTGTCCTCCGATACACAACCCGCACTGCTTCTTAAGACAGCGCGCATCCAACCCGGAAGCCAGTCGCACCAAAGTGTCGGAGGAAACACCGTGCCCCTAGCGACCTGGTCAGCGTGCACTGCGCCCGGCCCGCCACAGAAGTCGCTGGTGCGCGATGAGACAAGGATATCCCTACCGGCCAAACCTTCCCTAACCCGGACGCTGGGCCAATTGTGCGTCGCCCCATGGAGCCTGGGCTCGAACCCAGAGTCTCTGGTGGCACAGCGATGCAGTGCCTTAGACCACTGCGCCACCCGGGGAGGCAGTGCCTTAGACCACCGCACCACCCGGGGAGGCAGTGCCTTAGACCACTGCACCACCCGGGGAGGCCCTCCGTTCAGGGACATTTTTAAAAACACAAAGAAAAACGTAAAGTATTTGGAGTGAAAATGTGAGGGAGAAAATACACGGCACAGAGTGACGGTCTGATATGAACCTGCCGTTCGTTCTCCGTCCGTTTAGACGCAGGGCGTTTTAGCAACCGCTCGCCGTTAGCCGCTCGCCGTTAGCCGCTCGCCGTGAGTCGTTAGCCGTTAGCCGTGAGCCGTTCTGACTGCTGACATTTTCACAAGTTTGGACACGTAGAATCAGTTCGCACTCGGTTCGCAAATTACATCCGGCACTCTGTTCAGAGGTGCCAAGTCCTCTTGGACGGCAAACGCTACCCGTGTGTCCCTGCCTTTTTAAACTGTCATCCCTTCTGATCCATCTCTCATGTGATTGATTACCTGATATATGGTTCATTACCCCTCCTCCGTGACTCCTTTCACACCCTCCCTCCGTGGCTCCTTCCACACCCCCCCTCCGTGACTCCTTCGACTCCCCCTCTCCGTGACTCCTTCCACACCCCCCCTCCGTGACTCCTTCCACACCCCCCCTCCGTGGCTCCTTCCACACCCCCCCTCCGTGACTCCTTCGACTCCCCCTCTCCGTGACTCCTTCCACACCCCCCCTGCGTGGCTCCTTCCACACCCCCCCTCCGTGACTCCTTCCACAGCCCTCCTCCGTGACTCCTTCCACAGCCCTCCTCCGTGACTCCTTCCACACCCCCCCCCCTCCGTGACTCCTTTCACACCCCCCCTCCGTGACTCCTTCCACACCCCCCCTCCGTGACTCCTTCCACACACCCCCTCCGTGACTCCTTCCACACCCCCCCTCCGTGACTCCTTTCACACCCCCCCTCCGTGACTCCTTCCACACCCCCCCCCCTCCGTGACTCCTTCCACACCCCCCCTCCGTGACTCCTTCCACACCCCCCCTCCGTGACTCCTTCCACACACCCCCTCCGTGACTCCTTCCACACCCCCCCTCCGTGACTCCTTTCACACCCCCCCTCCGTGACTCCTTTCACACCCCCCCTCCGTGACTCCTTCCACACCCCCCCTCCGTGACTCCTTCCACACCCCCCCTCCGTGACTCCTTCCACACCCCCCCTCCGTGACTCCTTTCACACCCCCCCTCCGTGACTCCTTCCACACCCCCCCTCCGTGACTCCTTCCACACCCCCCCTCCGTGACTCCTTCCACACCCCCCCTCCGTGACTCCTTCCACACCCCCCCTCCGTGACTCCTTCCACACCCCCCCCTCCGTGACTCCTTCCACACCCCCCCTCCGTGACTCCTTCCACACCCCCCCTCCGTGACTCCTTCCACACCCCCCCTCCGTTACTCCTTCCACACCCCCCCTCCGTTACTCCTTCCATACCCCCCCTCCGTGACTCCTTCCACACGCTCCCCTCCGTGACTCCTTCCACACGCTCCCCTCCGTGACTCCTTCCACACCCCCCCTCCGTGACTCCTTTCACACCCCCCCTCCGTGACTCCTTCCACACGCTCCCCTCCGTGACTCCTTCCACACACTCCCCTCCGTGACTCCTTTCACACCCCCCCCCCTCCGTGACTTCTTTCACACCCCCCCTCCGTGACTCCTTCCACACCCCGCTTTGCCACAGCCCGAACCCAAAATGGACCGAACTGTGATCCCTTAGTTTAATTCAAACTTAAATATTTTGTCTTCACCCTCTGAATGGCACACATACACCATTTTTTTTTTTCACCTTTATTTAACCAGGTAGGCCAGTTGAGAACACCTTTATTTAACCAGGTAGGCTAGTTGAGAACACCTTTATTTAACCAGGTAGGCAAGTTGAGAACAAGTTCTCATTTACAATTGCGACCTGGCCAAGATAAAGCAAAGCAGTTCGACAGATACAACGACACAGAGTTACACATGGAGTAAAACAAACATACAGTCAATAATACAGTATAAACAAGTCTATATACGATGTGAGCAAATGAGGTGAGATAAGGGAGGTAAAGGCAAAAAGGCCATGGTGGCAAAGTAAATACAATATAGCAAGTAAAACACTGGAATGGTAGATTTGACAGATGAGTGTGCAAAGTAGAAATACTGGGGTGCAAAGGAGCAAAATAAATATAGTAGGGGAAGAGGTAGTTGTTTGGGCTATTTATAGATGGGCTATGTACAGGTGCTGTGATCACAATCAATGTCTCAATGGTCTCAAGGCTTAAAAATCCTTCTTTAAACCTGTCCCCTCCTCTTCATCTACACTGATTTAAAGTAGATTTAACAAGTGACATCAATAAGGAATCATGGCTTTCACCCGGGTTCACCTGGTCAGTAAATATCATGGAAAGAGCAGGCGTTCCTAATGTTTTGTCCAATCAGTGTCCGTCTGCTACAGAGGGAAAGGAGAGAGCATGAGAAAATTATGTTGGATATAAAAGTTCTGAAAACATGTTTATTATTTTTATATTATTATATTAATATATTATTATTATAAATATTATATATTTATATATTATATTATTTTTTTCCTATTTAAAATAGAAGATGGAGAACCAGCTACAGGATGAAAATCCAGTATTTTTGGCACATGAACAACCAGCTAGCACCGCTAACGTTATCCAGCAAAAAAACTATAACAAGTGTATATATATACAACAAAGGGACTATAACAAAGTATTGAGATTAAGTTTTGTAGGTGACCAAATACTTATTTTCCACCATAATCTGCAAATAAATTCATTAAAAATCCTACAATGTGATTTTCTGGATTTTTTTTTTCTCATTTTGTCTGTCATAGTTGAAGTGTACCTATGATGAAAATTACAGGCCTCTCTCATCTTTTTAAGTGGGAGAACTTGCACAATTGGTGGCTGACTAAATACTTTTTTGCCCCACTGTATATATTTTGAGTCAAGTATCAATATAATATTGCGATATGTAACTAAACACCCCCCCCCCCCCCCCCTACTTCACTACTACAGGTATTTGTCATCTTCAGAAAAGGAGCGAACTGCAGGGTTTTTAAACGTGGTACATCTTCATAATAAAAGGCTTCTTTGTTGTAGGTGCCTGTGCTGCTGCCCATGGACCGGATGGTGGAGGCTAGTCCGAGGAGGATATTCGCTAACGCACACACATATCACATCAATTCCATCTCTGTAAACAGTGATCATGAAACGTACCTTTCGGCTGATGATCTCAGGGTTAACCTCTGGCACTTAGAAATCACTGATAGAAGTTTTAGTATCCTTTTTTAATCACAAAAAATACACATGTATTTCATTTAAATGGGAAGATTTGTGTGTGTGTTTACCTGTGTGTGTGTGTCTACCTGTGTGTGTGTGTCTACCTGTGTGTGTGTGTCTACCTGTGTGTGTGTTTACCTGTGTGTGTGTGTCTACCTGTGTGTGTGTGTGTCTACCTGTGTGTGTGTGTCTACCTGTGTGTGTGTGTCTACCTGTGTGTGTGTGTCTACCTGTGTGTGTGTGTCTACCTGTGTGTGTGTGTTTACCTGTGTGTGTGTGGTGTGTCTACCTGTGTGTGTGTGTCTACCTGTGTGTGTGTGGTGTGTCTACCTGTGTGTGTGTGGTGTGTCTACCTGTGTGTGTGTGTATACCTGTGTGTGTGTGTGTGTGTGTATACCTGTGTGTGTGTGTCTACCTGTGTGTGTGTGTCTTCCTGTGAGTGTGTCTACCTGTGTGTGTGTGTGACTACCTGTGTCTACCTGTGTGTGTGTGTGTGTGTGTGTGTGTGTGTACCTGTGTCTACCTGTGTGTGTGTGTGTCTACCTGTGTGTGTGTGACTACCTGTGTCTACCTGTGTGTGTGTGTGACTACCTGTGTCTACCTGTGAGTGTGTCCACCTGTGAGTGTGTGTCCACCTGTGAGTGCGTGTCTACCTGTGAGTGCGTGTCTACCTGTGAGTGAGTGCGTGTCTACTTGTGAGTGAGTGCGTGTCTACCTGTGAGTGAGTGCGTGTCTACCTGTGAGTGTGTTTGTGACCTGTTTGTGTCTATGCCCTTGCCATGTCTTGGTGGTGTTGATCCTTGATAGTGCCCCTCCCCTCCCCCAGACATTGTAGATATAAAGCCTGCCAATATGGAGGAGCTGACAGAAGTCATCACAGCTGCAGAGTGCCATCCACACCAGTGTAATGTATTTGTGTACAGTAGCAGTAAGGGGACCATCCGCCTCTGTGACATGCGAGCTGCTGCCCTCTGTGATAGGCAAAGCAAATGTAAGTCAATAATATCGTTGGGGGTAAAACTTTACAGAAATGTCATTGTTTTAGATAGAATAGAACAATATATGTTGTTGCTAGCAAATCCTGCGAATCCTGTTATCAAAACTCAACTCGAAATAAGAGAACGGAGTTGAGCGTTCCTCAAACTAAGTCCGATGTGTTTTCACATACAAACAGTTTTTACAATAGTTTCCCTCTGATGTCAGAAGGTTATATATATTTTTATTTTTTTAACCATTATTTAATTAGGCAAGTCAGTAAAGAAGAAATTCTTATTTACAATGACGACAGAACGGGGTTAACTGGTCTAGGAACAGTGGGTTAACTGGTCTAGGAACAGTGGGTTAACTGGTCTAGGAACAGTGGGTTAACAGTTAACTGGTTAACTGGCCTAGGAACAGGCCAGTCTAGGAACAGGGGGTTAACTGGTCTAGGAACAGGTCTAGGAACAGTGGGTTAACTGGTCTAGGAACAGTGGGTTAATTGGTCTAGGAACAGTGGGTTAACTGGTCTAGGAACAGTGGGTTAACTGGTCTAGGAACAGTGGGTTAACTGGTCTAGGAACAGTGGGTTAACTGGTCTAGGAACAGTGGGTTAACTGGCCTAGGAACAGTGGGTTAACTGGTCTATGAACAGTGGGTTAACTGGCCTAGGAACAGTGGGTTAACTGGCCTAGGAACAGTGGGTTAACTGGTCTAGGAACAGTGGGTTAACTGGTCTAGGAACAGTGGGTTAACTGGCCTAGGAACAGTGGGTTAACTGGTCTAGGAACAGTGGGTTAACTGGTCTAGGAACAGTGGGTTAACTGGTCTAGGAACAGGTGGGTTAACTGGTCTAGGAACAGTGGGTTAACTGGCCTAGGAACAGTGAGTTAACTGGCCTAGGAACAGTGGGTTAAACTGCCTGTTCAAGGGCAGAACGACAGATTTGTACCTTGTCAGCTCGGGGTGTTTGAACTTGCAACCTTCCGGTTACTAGTCCAACACTCTAACCACTAGGCTACCCTGCCGTAACTTACAGAATGATGTAATCCGTGTAGTACCCTATTAAATGCAGCTATAATATGTTGTAAGACTCTTCATGAACATGAATGATTCCTCTTGATTAATTTATCATGTAATGATTCTTCAGTTGAATGACAGTTAAGCTCATACATGGTTATAACAAGTTATAAAGTTATAAAGCTATATACCTGCAGGCTTTAGGTAAAGTGTAACCTCCTGTCTGTCTTCTAGGAGCTAGATGCAGGCTTGTTTTTGATACTAACGTTGTCCTGTGTGCCTCAGTTGGTAGATCATGGTGCTTGCAATGCCAGGATTGACTCTTTAATCACCAGGGTCACACATACAATAACATGTCTGCATGCATGACTTTAAGTCACTTGAGATAAAAGCATCTGCTAACTGGCCAAGACGTTGCTGTTTTGATGAACTGATTTGGAAAGGTTTGTGTTTATTTGTTTCTCAGTCTTCGAGGAGCCAGAGGACCCTAGCAGCCGGTCCTTCTTCTCCGAGATCATCTCCTCAATATCGGATGTGAAGTTCAGCCACAGCGGCCGTTACATGATGACCAGAGACTACCTGTCAGTCAAGGTGTGGGATCTGAACATGGAAAACCGGCCTGTGGAGACCTATCAGGTACTGACTGGAACTTTACCTGTAGAGACTTACCAGGTACTGACTTTACCGGTAGAGACCTGCCTGTAGAGACCTACCAGGTACTGACTTTACCTGTAGAGACCTGCCTGTAGAGACCTACCAGGTACTGACTTTAACTTTACCTGTAGAGACCTGCCTGTAGAGACCTACCAGGTACTGACTGGAACTTTACCTGTAGAGACTTACCAGGTACTGACTTTAACTTTACCTGTAGAGACTTACCAGGTACTGACTGGAACTTTACCTGTAGAGACCTATCAGGTACTGACTAGAACTTTACCTGTTGAGACTTACCAGGTACTGACTGGAACTTTACCTGTAGAGACCTACCAGGTACTGACTGGACCTTTACCCGTAGAGACCTACCAGGTACTGACTGGAACATTACCTGTAGAGACTTACCAGGTACTGACTGGAACTTTACCTGTAGAGACTTACCAGGTACTGACTAGAACTTTACCTGTAGAGACCTACCAGGTACTGACTGGAACTTTACCTGTAGAGACTTACCAGGTACTGACTTTAACTTTACCTGTAGATACCTGCCTGTAGAGACCTGCCTGTAGAGACCTACCAGGTACTGACTAGAACTTTACCTGTAGAGACTTACCAGGTACTGACTGGAACTTTACCTGTAGAGACTTACCAGGTACTGACTGGAACTTTACCCGTAGAGACCTACCAGGTACTGACTGGAACTTTACCTGTAGAGACCTACCTGTCGAGACCTGCCATATTCCTCTGGCTATAGAGCACTGTGTTGTGTAGTAGTATGTTTTTATCACAGTTTGAATGAATTGCAGTGGTATGAAAACAGACAGAAACAAAATGTATAGTGAACAAAGATATAAACCCAACATGCAACAATTTCAACACTTTTACAGTTCATTTAAGGAAATCAGTCAATTGAAATAAATCCAATGGGCCCTGATCTATAGATTTCACATGACTGGGCAGGGGCGCAGCCATGGATGGGCCTGGGAGGGCATAGGCCCACCCACTGGGGAGCCAGGTCCAGCTAGTCAGAATGACTTTTTTCCTCACAAGGGCTTTATTACAGACATAAATACTCCTCAGTTTCATCAGCTGTCTGGGTAGCTGGTCTCAGACGATCCCACAGGTGAAGAAGCCGGATGTTGAGATCCTGGGTTGGCGTGGTTACATGTGGCCTGCTGTTGTGAGGCCGGTTGGACGTACTGCCAAATTCTCTAAACCGATGTTGGAACATTCGATTCTCTGACAACAGCTCTAGTGTACATACCTGCAGTCAGCATGCCAATTGCACGCTCCCTCAAAACTTTGTGTTGGATGACAAAACTGCACATTTTAGTGACCTTTTATTGTCCCCAGCACAAGGTTCACCTGTGTAATGATCCTGTTTAATCAACATCTTCCTATATACCACACCTGTCAGGTGGATAGATTATCTTGACAAAGGACAAACGCTCACTAATGGGGATGTTAGTGCAACAACATTTGAGAAAAATAAGCTTTGGAACATTTCTAGGATATTTTATTTCAGTTCGTGAAACATGGGACCAACACTTTACATGTTGCATTTTATATTTTTGTTCAGTGTATGTATATGTTATTTAGTTAAATCTTTAAAATTCTTGTCTCAGGAATGAAAGACAAATTCTTCCTAAAGGCCAAATAAATGAACTGATCCGAACTGTTTTAAATGTGTTTTATATTTTGTATAGGTGCACGAGTACCTCCGTAGCAAGCTCTGCTCGCTGTATGAAAACGACTGCATCTTCGACAAGTTCGAGTGCTGCTGGAACGGTGCTGACAGGTACCGCAAACCAACCGACACGGAACTTTAGAATCAGTTTGAAAGTTCGGTCTCATAAATGGACCCGCAACACACAAATAACAAACACCTGTATGTACACAAAGCCCAGGATCACCTGACACCATTCATTCCTATGTGAAGATAAAATAGTCGGTTAAGATGGCGTCTCATGGAGACGTGACATGGCGCCGTTTGGGCTACTCCAGGAAGTGATGTTGCAGGCTAGCTCAGTGTTGCCTCCTCATTGAGTAACTCTAGTTTAAGGCTGACCAGGGTACTGCAGGCTGCCATTAGGAACTAAAATATCCTTCACTTCTGTGTGTGATTTTTTTAAATAATCGGTTCAAGGACATACATCTGTTGTGTTAGAAGCGATTATTAATACCATGATTGTCATCTAAACATTTTATTTACACTAAGATTGATCACAAAGATTGACGTTTTTCCATAATGTGTTCTGTTTTCTGAGAACAATGCCTGCAGTACCGCAGTCGGCTTTGTATTTCCGTGGTTTCAATGAGAAGGGGCAGTCGTTTTCCCCTGATTACAATTCAGACCTGCAATTGACTTCCAAGCAAAGATGACTCTACAACATTACCCTTCTAGAACCATGATGACGTTACAACATTACCCTTCTAGAACCATGATGACGTTACAACATTACTCTTCTAGAACCATGATGACGTTACAACATTACCCTTCTAGAACCATGATGACGTTACAACATTACCCTTCTAGAACCATGATGACGTTACAACATTACCCTTCTAGAACCATGATGACGTTACAACATTACTCTTCTAGAACCACGATGACGTTACAACATTACTCTTCTAGAACCATGATGACATTACAACATTACTCTTCTAGAACCATGATGACATTACAACATTACCCTTCTAGAACCATGATGACGTTACAACATTACCCTTCTAGTACCATGATGACATTACAACATTACCCTTCTAGAACCATGATGACATTACAACATTACCCTTCTAGAACCATGATGACATTACAACATTACCCTTCTAGAACCATGATGACGTTACAACATTACCCTTCTAGAACCACGATGACGTTACAACATTACCCTTCTAGTACCATGATGACATTACAACATTACCCTTCTAGAACCATGATGACGTTACAACATTACCCTTCTAGAACCATGATGGCGTTACAACATTACCCATCTAGAACCACGATGACGTTACATTGCCCATCTAGAACCATGATGACGCTACAACATTACCCTTCTAGAACCATGATGACGTTACAACATTACCCTTCTAGAACCATGATGACGTTACAACATTACCCATCTAGAACCACGATGACGTTACAACATTACCCTTCTAGAACCATGATGACGTTACAACATTACCCTTCTAGAACCACGATGACGTTACAACATTACCCTTCTAGAACCATGATGACGTTACAACATTACCCTTCTAGAACCACGATGACGTTACAACATTACCCTTCTAGAACCATGATGACGCTACAACATTACCCTTCTAGAACCACGATGACGTTACAACATTACTCTTCTAGAACCATGATGACGTTACAACATTACTCTTCTAGAACCATGATGACATTACAACATTACCCTTCTAGAACCATGATGACGCTACAACATTACCCTTCTAGAACCATGATGACGTTACAACATTACTCTTCTAGAACCATGATGACATTACAACATTACTCTTCTAGAACCATGATGACATTACAACATTACCCTTCTAGAACCATGATGACGCTACAACATTACCCTTCTAGAACCATGATGACGTTACAACATTACTCTTCTAGAACCATGATGACATTACAACATTACCCTTCTAGAACCATGATGACGCTACAACATTACTCTTCTAGTACCATGATGACATTACAACATTACCCTTCTAGAACCATGATGACGTTACAACATTACTCTTCTAGAACCATGATGACGTTACAACATTACTCTTCTAGAACCATGATGACATTACAACATTACCCTTCTAGAACCATGATGACGCTACAACATTACCCTTCTAGAACCATGATGACGTTACAACATTACTCTTCTAGAACCATGATGACATTACAGCATTACCCTTCTAGAACCATGATGACGCTACAACATTACCCTTCTAGAACCATGATGACGTTACAACATTACCCTTCTAGAACCATGATGACGTTACAACATTACCCTTCTAGAACCATGATGACGTTACAACATTACCCTTCTAGAACCACGATGACGTTACAACATTACCCTTCTAGAACCATGATGACGCTACAACATTACCCTTCTAGAACCATGATGACGCTACAACATTACCCTTCTAGAACCATGATGACGTTACAACATTACCCTTCTAGAACCATGATGACGTTACAACATTACCCTTCTAGAACCATGATGACGTTACAACATTACCCTTCTAGAACCATGATGACGTTACAACATTACCCTTCTAGAACCATGATGACGCTACAACATTACCCTTCTAGAACCATGATGACGTTACAACATTACCCTTCTAGAACCATGATGACGTTACAACATTACCCTTCTAGAACCATGATGACGTTACAACATTACCCTTCTAGAACCATGATGACGCTACAACATTACCCTTCTAGAACCATGATGACGTTACAACATTACCCTTCTAGAACCATAATGACGTTACAACATTACCCTTCTAGAACCACGATGACGTTACAACATTACTCTTACCCCTTTGATGGGTTGTTTGCTTTACACTAGATAAATAAATGCAAATGTAAATTCTTTATCTAGTATTTTTGTCCAGCAGCAAATTTCTATTTCATAATAGGTCTTATCTTGTCTTAGTACATGGTATTTATATTGCGCTTTTAAAGGACCCAAAATCACTTTGCAACTGTAGACATTTTTGGGACGTGCAAATTCACCTTGTTTTGCTGTTCCTCCTCCCCAGTGCCATCATGACGGGCTCGTACAACAACTTCTTCCGGATGTTTGACCGGAACACGCGGCGGGACGTCACGCTGGAGGCCTCTAGGGAGAACAGTAAACCTCGGGCCATCCTGAAGGCTCGCAAGGTGTCCACCGGGGGGAAGAGGAAGAAGGACGAGATCAGCGTAGACAGTCTGGACTTCAACAAGAAGATCCTGCACACCGCGTGGCACCCAAAGGAGAACGTCATCGCTGTCGCCGCCACCAACAACCTCTACATATTCCAGGACAAGATCAACTAAACTTAAACACCCCCAGTCCCCCCCACCACCCCCCCGAAACTGTTCCGACCCTCCCCGAACCCAGCCATCATACCTACCTACCGCGAATGGACAGAAATCTTGTACGTTGTATAGGTAAAGAATAGTTGATAAATCTGTTTAAAGAAACAACAGCAGCCTTGTCTGTCCTCCCTAATGATGAAGAAATGTGATGCGCTTGTTTCGTTGTGTAGCCAGCCAGCCAGACGCCTGGTCGCCTGGTCGCCTGCTGGAGTCAGACGGCCTGTTTCTTTAAGAGTCTGAGGTGTTGGTTGGTTGGTTTGCGTCCTGTCTCGTTGCGAGGGCAGACACAGGCAGGCAGGAGCCCCAGGTCTGACTCTGGACAGACTAGCCCGGGCCTGACTGCGGCAGAAACATCGATGGGACAGCGGCTCAACAAAGAGGCCCAAAAAAATGTCAGTTTAAAGTTTAGTGTATTTATTTAAAAGTCTGAGCCTTGTTTTACTTCCTATGATTCGACGACACATTATGGAATAAGGAGGAAAGATGTGTTGGAAGTCAGAATGAGATATTAGTCTCTTAACTGTAAATCTGGGCCTTGGAAGAAACTGAAATGAAATTAGCTTAAATAAAGTAAGGTTGCAAATTCCCAGGTAACTTTCCCGAAAAATCCCAAGGTTTTCCAGAAATCCCATTTGGAAGATTCCCAGAATCGGAAAAAGGAATGAGCAGGAAATGATCGGGGAATCCTGCCAACTAGGATGCTGGGAAAGTTAGGGGAAATGTTGCAGCCTTACTGATAACATTCCTCCTCCCTGGCCGACTCTCTCAGGCCTCCTCCGTGTTGGACCTTGTTAAGCTCTTCAACACAGGTCTCCATGTTTGGTCAGTGGACAATTGTTTTTGGTTATTTTTTTTTAAAAGTTTTTGTTTATTATTATTTTTTTTAGTTTTTATCCTTCTTTTTTCTTCTTCTCATGTATAATAACATTTTACTCATTGACTGTATCTATATAACCACACCGTCTGGTGTCAACCACTTAATAAAAGTAACGAAAACCACAACGACGCGTTTTTTCACATTCTGAAATGAATCTGGGTTTATTCTGTTCTACTTCTGCGTGTCATTTGGTAGATGTGGACAGTCAACCTACTGGCCACAAAATGCCTTTTCTAAGGCACCTGATTCTCTGTTATTAGGCAGCTCACTACTGGAACTTGTGAGAATCCTGTTATTGGCTCTTGTCAGTATTTTTATTTTTTTATTTAACTAGGCAAGTCAGTTAAGAACAAATTCTTATTAACAATGACGGTCTAGGAACAGTGGGTTAACTGCCTTGTTCATGGGCAGAACGACAGATTTGTACCTTTCGGTTACTGGCCCAAAGCTCTAACCACCAGGCTACCTGGCTCTAACCACTAGGCTACCTGGCTCTAACCACCAGGCTACCTGCTCTAACCACTAGGCTACCTGGCTCTAACCACCAGGCTACCTGGCTCTAACCACCAGGCTACCTGGCTCTAACCACCAGGCTACCTGCTCTAACCACTAGGCTACCTGGCTCTAACCACCAGGCTACCTGGCTCTAACCACTAGGCTACCTGGCTCTAACCACCAGGCTACCTGGCTCTAACCACTAGGCTACCTGGCTCTAACCACCAGGCTACCTGGCTCTAACCACCAGGCTACCTGCTCTAACCACTAGGCTACCTGGCTCTAACCACCAGGCTACCTGGCTCTAACCACCAGGCTACCTGGCTCTAACCACCAGGCTACCTGACTCTAACCACTAGGCTACCTGGCTCTAACCACCAGGCTACCTGGCTCTAACCACTAGGCTACCTGGCTCTAACCACCAGGCTACCTGCTCTAACCACTAGGTTACCTGCTCTAACCACTAGGCTACCTGGTTCTAACCACTAGGCTACCTGGTTCTAACCACTAGGCTACCTGGCTCTAACCAGTAGGCTACCTGGTTCTAACCACTAGGCTACCTGGTTCTAACCACTAGGCTACCTGGTTCTAACCACTAGGCTACCTGGCTCTAACCACTAGGCTACCTCCTCTAACCACTAGGCTACCTGCTCTAACCACCAGGCTACCTGGCTCTAACCAGTAGGCTACCTGGTTCTAACCACTAGGCTACCTGGTTCTAACCACTAGGCTACCTGCTCTAACCACTAGGCTACCTGCTCTAACCACTAGGCTACCTGGTTCTAACCACTAGGCTACCTGGTTCTAACCACTAGGCTACCTGCTCTAACCACTAGGCTACCTGGTTCTAACCACTAGGCTACCTGCTCTAACCACTAGGCTACCTGCTCTAACCACTAGGCTACCTGCTCTAACCACTAGGCTACCTGCTCTAACCACTAGGCTACCTGGTTCTAACCAGTAGGCTACCTGGTTCTAAGCACTAGGCTACCTGCTGTAACCACTAGGCTACCTGCTCTAACCACTAGGCTACCTGCTCTAACCACTAGGTTACCTGGTTCTAACCACTAGGCTACCTGCTCTAACCAGTAGGATACCTGCTCTAACCCCTAGGCTACCTGCTCTAACCACTAGGCTACCTGGTTCTAACCACTAGGCTACCTGCTCTAACCAGTAGGATACCTGCTGTAACCACTAGGCTACCTGCTCTAACCACTAGGCTACCTGGTTCTAACCACTAGGCTACCTGGCCCTAACCACTAGGCTACCTGGCTCTAACCACTAGGCTACCTGGCTCTAACCACTAGGCTACCTGGTTCTAACCACTAGGCTACCTGGTTCTAACCACTAGGCTACCTGCTCTAACCACTAGGCTGCCTGCTCAAACCATTAGTCTACCTGGCTCTAACCACTAGGCTACCTGCTCTAACCACTAGGCTACCTGCTCTAACCACTAGGCTACCTGGTTCTAACCACTAGGCTTCCTGGCTCTAACCACTAGGCTACCTGGTTCTAACCACTAGGCTACCTGGTTCTAACCACTAGGCTACCTGGTTCTAACCACCAGGCTAACTGCTCTAACCACTAGGCTGCCTGCTCAAACCATTAGTCTACCTGGCTCTAACCACTAGGCTACCTGGCTCTAACCACTAGGCTACCTGCTCTAACCACTAGGCTACCTGGTTCTAACCACTAGGCTACCTGGTTCTAACCACTAGGCTACCTGGTTCTAACCACTAGGCTACCTGGTTCTAACCACTAGGCTACCTGGTTCTAACCACTAGGCTACCTGGTTCTAACCACTAGGCTACCTGGTTCTAACCACTAGGCTACCTGGCTCTAACCACTAGGCTACCTGGTTCTAATCACTAGGCTACCTGCTCTAACCACTAGGCTACCTGCTCTAACCACTAGGCTACCTGGTTCTAACCACTAGGCTACCTGGTTCTAACCACTAGGCTACCTGCTCTAACCACTAGGCTACCTGGTTCTAACCACTAGGCTACCTGCTCTAACCACTAGGCTACCTGCTCTAACCACTAGGCTACCTGCTCTAACCACTAGGCTACCTGCTCTAACCACTAGGCTACCTGGTTCTAACCAGTAGGCTACCTGGTTCTAAGCACTAGGCTACCTGCTGTAACCACTAGGCTACCTGCTCTAACCACTAGGCTACCTGCTCTAACCACTAGGTTACCTGGTTCTAACCACTAGGCTACCTGCTCTAACCAGTAGGATACCTGCTCTAACCCCTAGGCTACCTGCTCTAACCACTAGGCTACCTGGTTCTAACCACTAGGCTACCTGCTCTAACCACTAGGCTACCTGCTCTAACCACTAGGCTACCTGGTTCTAACCACTAGGCTACCTGCTCTAACCAGTAGGATACCTGCTGTAACCACTAGGCTACCTGCTCTAACCACTAGGCTACCTGGTTCTAACCACTAGGCTACCTGGCCCTAACCACTAGGCTACCTGGCTCTAACCACTAGGCTACCTGGCTCTAACCACTAGGCTACCTGGTTCTAACCACTAGGCTACCTGGTTCTAACCACTAGGCTACCTGCTCTAACCACTAGGCTGCCTGCTCAAACCATTAGTCTACCTGGCTCTAACCACTAGGCTACCTGCTCTAACCACTAGGCTACCTGCTCTAACCACTAGGCTACCTGGTTCTAACCACTAGGCTTCCTGGCTCTAACCACTAGGCTACCTGGTTCTAACCACTAGGCTACCTGGTTCTAACCACTAGGCTACCTGGTTCTAACCACCAGGCTAACTGCTCTAACCACTAGGCTGCCTGCTCAAACCATTAGTCTACCTGGCTCTAACCACTAGGCTACCTGGCTCTAACCACTAGGCTACCTGCTCTAACCACTAGGCTACCTGGTTCTAACCACTAGGCTACCTGGTTCTAACCACTAGGCTACCTGGTTCTAACCACTAGGCTACCTGGTTCTAACCACTAGGCTACCTGGTTCTAACCACTAGGCTACCTGGTTCTAACCACTAGGCTACCTGGTTCTAACCACTAGGCTACCTGGCTCTAACCACTAGGCTACCTGGTTCTAATCACTAGGCTACCTGGTTCTAACCACTAGGCTACCTGGTTCTAACCACCAGGCTAACTGCTCTAACCACTAGGCTGCCTGCTCAAACCATTAGTCTACCTGGCTCTAACCACTAGGCTACCTGGCTCTAACCACTAGGCTACCTGCTCTAACCACTAGGCTACCTGGTTCTAACCAGTAGGCTACCTGGTTCTAACCACTAGGCTACCTGGTTCTAACCACTAGGCTACCTGGTTCTAACCACTAGGCTACCTGGCTCTAACCACTAGGCTACCTGGTTCTAATCACTAGGCTACCTGGTTCTAATCACTAGGCTACCTGGTTCTAACCACTAGGCTACCTGGTTCTAACCACTAGGCTACCTGGTTCTAACCACTAGGCTACCTGGTTCTAACCACTAGGCTACCTGGTTCTAACCACTAGGCTACCTGGTTCTAACCACTAGGCTACCTGGTTCTAACCACTAGGCTACCTGGTTCTAACCACTAGGCTGCCTGCTCTAACCACTAGGCTACCTGCTCTAACCACTAGGCTACCTGCTCTAACCACTAGGCTATCTTATTGACAATGACGTCCTAGGAACAGTGGGTTAAACTGCCTTGTTCAGGGGCAGAACAACAGATTTTTACCTTTCGGTTACTGGCCCAACGCCTGCCGTATTGTTATCTTAGATCCTGATACTCTACATTGTAGTCCAGTAAGACAGGATGTCTTTAAGAAGGTTTCTACATCCTGAATCTCTGGAGGAGGAAACCCCCGGTGATGCCCGCTGCACGTTTCGACTGTACCAACCAGGTTTTAAGTTGTGTAATAGCATCCTATATGTTCTACAGAAGACTACTGTCCTTTTTTAAAACGTTTTTGCTTGAATGGGTTTGTTGTCCTGTCTGAACTCTGGTACAGTCAGGATCCTGTCTGAACTCTGGTACAGTCAGGATCCTGCGGTCGGTCTGTGGTGGAGGAGAGATGCTTTACTGTCGTGTCTCTACTATCCAGACATCATCCTTTCCTTCAGCTGTACTGATCTGTAACAACTGACCAGATGAAAGCCAGCTTCATGGTGAGACCTGTCTCGTCTTCTCTAATCAGTGTAGATGAGAGGAGACTAGGAGAGGACCGATTATTAAGACGATTGGGAGAGCCATAGATCGTTCCTGTCCAACTGGATGTGCAGGCGTGGCGTTTCATCAACCAATGGTTGCTTGCCACGTCATCGACTGTGCAGTAGGGCAACAAATTGCTATATATGATGTGGTTAGCCGATATGTTAAATACCTATCCAGGCGTTGTAAAAAATCTGGCATTTGTCTGCAATGTTGTCGGGCAGGAACTCGACCAGAGAGTCCCAACAACTGCTGAGTGCCCTGCCTTCCTCCAGACTTAAGCTGGCCAGCAGTCGTTCAGTCATCTCCGGAGGAACCTGGACCTCCATGAAGAAACCAGGGTACTTGTTATTGTACACCCAGTATACAATATCCCCCAGCAATATACAATGGTCTGAAATCACTGAGAGAATATTCTAAGGTTTAAAAGTACAACATGGTATCGTTGCGATGCTCTTTAAATCAGGAACTAGTCGGGGGGAATTACAGTCTTCTGTTGAATGATCATGGTTCCTTGTGTTATAATGCTAACATTGTGGAAATGTATTCATCTGTTTGGTTATTTGTGATGGGAGTTAGAGTTTACTTGTTGGCATGGTAGGGGGACACGTTTGAAATATCCATTTGGTATGAATGACCCATTCACTGTTGGGGAAAAGGCAATTTTAGGAAAATGTATTGACTGACATTTTGGATAATCACGTTTTCGTTGTACGGTTTTCCAGAAACGAGCACAGAGGTGGATATTTTTATGATTCAACCATTTTATTTTTCAGATACAATTCCAACTGTTCATACAAAACAGTTTTACAAATTCACATAGACACTTGACATGTTGACCAGCTCTACAAGACATGCAGAAACAGATTGGTAATGCCTTTTCAAGGCATAACTCAGGAAAGCCTCTGTTGCTCTCTTCATTCTTAGAACAAAAAAATACTGAAGCATTCTGGATACTGAGATTTCGTATTTAATTAGGAGTGAAGTATAAGTAAGGCAAAAATAAAAGATTTCTAAATTCCCTCATGATTACAAGTGTGAAAGTCTATATTTTCCCCTAAAATATTTGATATGGGGATGTGTGGTCTTATGCAGTCGTGGTAGAAAAGCTGTTTTAGTGTATTTCAAATGGTCACGTAGACCATTAACATGCCACCGACCATTAAAACACTTCCGGTTTACATAGTGCCACATCTAATGTACAATTCTACCCATACACATGCATATTCAGTGAACGGGACACCTTGTTGTCACAGAAAACAACCCTGAGTGAAAAAATAACACCAATAAACTGAAAGGTGCCGACAGAACCAAAACCCCGACGCTCCCGTTCGACCTAATCTGGGATCTAATGGAAGATGCTCCGTACATTCATTCTCCTTCTACTTCCTCAAACACTTTTCAAGGTTGATCTATTTCAAACCTTTTTCATTTCTCCTGAAACCTTGTTTTATTATTAAAGCCCTTCATGATCCATGAGAAGGATCCGGGTCAGAAATAACATTTCGGTTGAATGTCTTGATCCCTTTTTCCCCCCAAAACCAAGGACATTCTGATAAAACAAGCAACAGCTCCCTAAAATACAACGTCCAGCTTTCTTGTCTGACCCACTCCCTTTTCTTCTCCGTACATATCTCAACGCTGAGAAATTCACAATGCTTTTCTGTATCATCACCTTCTTACTGTAATGTCATTACCTCAAAAGTCTTCTACTACAAAAAAATGTCTCAACTCGGAGCAAGATAAAATGGCTTGAAAATGACTGACAGTGAACGCTAGCTAGCTAGCTAGCCGTTGACAACGATGGCTCTTAAAAGGTTGATTATAAGATGGCCCCCCCTACCCAGAGATCGTCCAGTGAGATGGAGGAGGAACACCGGGTTCTACTTTCCAGTGGAGCAGGGTTATTTAAAAAGCAGCTCTGGGAACTAAAGGAAAAGCCAACAGTATTCACAGGGGTACAATACAGATACAGGCAGGGTGGACTGCTCACCGCCAGGGGAAAACAAAAAGGAAGTGTGTCCCAAATGGAACCCTATACCCTATGTAGTGCACTACTTTTAACCAGAGCCATTAGAGATCTGGTCAAAAGTAGTGCACTATGTAGGGAATAGGGTGCCATTTTGAGCCATGTATTTGAGTGGAGTTGGGGGACACATGACAGATGTTGCCTATCTGTATCTAATAAGCGAACCACTTCAAAGCTAGCAGCAGTGGAAGGTAACGGTGTTGGAGCCTAAAAAACATGTTGTTCCAGTCCAGTGGAGTGTCCCTTTAGAAGGTACTGGTCACTGAGGTACTTAGACGTCTCCCAATGTACACCCTGAGGACAAAGGGGAAAGAACATCAACATACTAGTATAGTTTTGTACATATGTTGTCAGTTTTATTTTGTGCAACTTGGTAAACATGCTAAGTTTCTCCCCCCCCCCCCCCCCCCCCCCCCCCCACACTTATTTTTGTCATTTAGAGTTTCTTGAAAATCAGCAAGGCATTCTTCAGATGTTTCACTCTACAGTCCCCAGTGTATTTTATTATTTTATTTATTAGGATCACCCAATGGGCTGCTGCTGAGGCAGGGTCTGCTCTTCCTGGGGTCCAAACAGGAAACTACACATAAAACACACAGTGTAGTCATTTAGCAGACGTTCCCATCCAGAGAGACCCACAGCACTACATTACAGTGTAGTCATTTAGCAGACGTTCCCATCCAGAGAGACCCACAGCGCTACATTACAGTGTAGTCATTTAGCAGACGTTCCCATCCAGAGAGACCCACAGCGCTACATTACAGTGTAGTCATTTAGCAGACGTTCCCATCCAGAGAGACCCACAGCGCTACATTACAGTGTAGTCATTTAGCAGACGTTCCCATCCAGAGAGACCCACAGCACTACATTACAGTGTAGTCATTTAGCAGACGTTCCCATCCAGAGAGACCCACAGCACTACATTACAGTGTAGTCATTTAGCAGACGTTCCCATCCAGAGAGACCCACAGCGCTACATTACAGTGTAGTCATTTAGCAGACGTTCCCATCCAGAGAGACCCACAGCGCTACATTACAGTGTAGTCATTTAGCAGACGTTCCCATCCAGAGACCCACAGCGCTACATTACAGTGTAGTCATTTAGCAGACGTTCCCATCCAGAGAGACCCACAGCACTACATTACAGTGTAGTCATTTAGCAGACGTTCCCATCCAGAGAGACCCACAGCACTACATTACAGTGTAGTCATTTAGTAGATGTTCCCATCCAGAGAGACCCACAGCACTACATTACAGTGTAGTCATTTAGCAGACGTTCCCATCCAGAGAGACCCACAGCACTACATTACAGTGTAGTCATTTAGCAGACGTTCCCATCCAGAGAGACCCACAGCACTACATTACAGTGTAGTCATTTAGCAGACGTTCCCATCCAGAGAGACCCACAGCACTACATTACAGTGTAGTCATTTAGCAGACGTTCCCATCCAGAGAGACCCACAGCGCTACATTACAGTGTAGTCATTTAGCAGACGTTCCCATCCAGAGAGACCCACAGCACTACATTACAGTGTAGTCATTTAGCAGACGTTCCCATCCAGAGAGACCCACAGCACTACATTACAGTGTAGTCATTTAGCAGACGTTCCCATCCAGAGAGACCCACAGCACTACATTACAGTGTAGTCATTTAGCAGACGTTCCCATCCAGAGAGACACACAGCGCTACATTACAGTGTAGTCATTTAGCAGACGTTCCCATCCAGAGAGACCCACAGCACTACATTACAGTGTAGTCATTTAGCAGACGTTCCCATCCAGAGAGACCCACAGCACTACATTACAGTGTAGTCATTTAGCAGACGTTCCCATCCAGAGAGACCCACAGCACTACATTACAGTGTAGTCATTTAGCAGACGTTCCCATCCAGAGAGACCCACAGCACTACATTACAGTGTAGTCATTTAGCAGACGTTCCCATCCAGAGAGACCCACAGCACTACATTACAGTGTAGTCATTTAGCAGACGTTCCCATCCAGAGAGACCCACAGCACTACATTACAGTGTAGTCATTTAGCAGACGTTCCCATCCAGAGAGACCCACAGCACTACATTACAGTGTAGTCATTTAGCAGACGTTCCCATCCAGAGAGACCCACAGCCCTACATTACAGTGTAGTCATTTAGCAGACGTTCCCATCCAGAGAGACCAACAGCACTACATTACAGTGTAGTCATTTAGCAGACGTTCCCATCCAGAGAGACCCACAGCACTACATTACAGTGTAGTCATTTAGCAGACGTTCCCATCCAGAGAGACCCACAGCGCTACATTACAGTGTAGTCATTTAGCAGACTTTCCCATCCAGAGAGACCCACAGCGCATTCATCTCAAGATAGCCAGGTGACACAACCAGGCATCACAGTCGTATCACCAACCATGTATCACAGTCATATCCCAACCACATACAGTTGAAGTCGGAAGTTTACATACACCTTAGGCAACTACATTTAAACTCAGTTTTTTCTCAATTCCTGATATTTAATCCTAGTACAAATTCCCTGTTTTAGGTCAGTTAGGATCACCACTTTATATTAAGAATGTGAAATGTCAGAATAATAGTAGATAATTATTTATTTCAGCTTTTATTTCTTTCATCACATTCCCAGTGGGTCAGGAGTTTACATACACTCAATTAGTATTTGGTAGCATTGCCTTTACATTTTTTTACTTAGGTCAAACGTTTCGAATAGCTTTCCACAAGCCTCCCACAACAAGTTGGGTGAATTTTGGCCCATTCCTCCTAACAGAGCTGGTGTAACTGAGTCAGGTTTGTAGGCCTCCTTTCTTGCACACACTTTTTCAGCTCTGCCCACACATTTTCTATAGGATTGAGGTCAGGGCTTTGTGATGGCCACTCCAATACCTTGACTTTGTTGTCCTTAAGCCATTTTGCCACAACTTTGGAAGTATGCTTGGGGTCATTGTCCATTTGGAGGACCCATTTGAAACCAAGCTTTAACTTCCTGACTGACGTCTGGAGATGTTGCTTCAATATATCCACGTAATTTTCCTCCCTCATGTAGCCATCTATTTTGTGAAGTGCTCCTGCAGCAAAGCACCCCCACAACATGATGCTGCCACCCCCATGCTTCAGGGTTGGGATGGTGTTCTTCAGCTTGCAAGCCTCCCTCTTTTTCCTCCATACATAACATAACGATGGTCATTATGGCCAAACAGTTCTATTTTTGTTTCATCAGACCAGAGGACATTTCTCCAAAAAGTACGATCTTTGTCCCCATGTGCAGTTGCAAACCGTAGTCTGGCTTTTTTATGGCAGTTTTGGAGCAGTGGCTTCTTCCTTGCTGAGCAGCCTTTCAGGTTATGTCAATATAGGACCCGTTTTACTGTGGATATAGATACTTTTGTACCTGTTTCCTCCAGCATCTTCACAAGGTCCTTTGCTGTTGTTCTGGTATTGATTTACACTTTTCGCACCAAAGTACATTCATCTCTAGGAGACAGAATGCGTCTCCTTCCTGAGCGGTATGGCAGCTGTGTGGTCCCATGGTGTTTATACTTGCGTACTATTGTTTGTTCAGATGAACGTGGTACCTTCAGGCGTTTGGAAATTGCTCCCAAGGATGAACCAGACTGGTGGAGGTCTCCAATTTTTTTTCTGAGGTATTGGCTGATTTCTTTTGATTGTCCCATGATGTCAAGCAAAGAGGCACTGAGTTTGAAGGTAGGCCTTGAAATACATCCACAGGTACACCTCCAATTGACCCAAATTATGTCAATTAGCCTATCAGAAGCTTCTAAAGCCATGACATTTTCTGGAATTTTTTTAATCATCTGTTTGTAAACAATTGTTGGAAAAATGACTTGTCATGCACAAGGTATATGTTCTAACCGACCTGCCAAAACTATAGTTTGTTAACAAGAAATGTGTGAAGTGGTTGAAAAACAAGTTTTAATGACTCCAACCTAAGTGTTTGTAAACCTCCGACTTCAACTGTATCACAGTTGTATCCCCAACCACGTATCACCACGTATCACATACATAAATCAATGCAAAATGCATTAAAATGCCTGTCTCGGGCCTACTGGGTGGCACAGTGGTTAAGGGCGCTGTACTGCAGCGCCAGCTGTGCCACCAGAGAATCTGGGTTCACGCTCAGGCTCTGTCGCAACCGGCTGCGACCGGGAGGTCCGTGGGGCGACGCACAATTGGCCTAGCGTCGTCCGGGTTAGGGAGGGTTTGGCCGGTAGGGATATCCTTGTCTCATTGCGCACCAGTGACCCCTGTGGCGGGCCGGGCGCAGTGCGTGCTAACCAAGGTTGCCAGGTGCACGGTGTTTCCTCCGACACATTGGTGCGGCTGGCTTCCGGGTTGGATGCGCGCTGTGTTAAGAAGCAGTGCGGCTGGTTGGGTTGTGTATCGGAGGACGCATGTCTTTCGACCTTCGTCTCTCCCGAGCCCATACGGGAGTTGTAGCGATGAGACAAGATAGTAGCTACTAAACAATTGGATACCACAAAATTGGGGAGAAAAAGGGGTAAAATTCAACAACAACAAAAAATTATAATAATAAAAAATAAATAAATGCCTGTCTCTTCACAGCAAGGTGTTATTTAATCTGGTTTATGAACCTGGTTTTATTGCCAGCTTGAGTTACCTGCAGCAGGTAGCCTAGCAGGTAGCCTAGTTAGAGCAGGTAGCCTAGTGGTTAGAGCAGGTAGCCTAGTGGTTAGAGCAGGTAGCCTAGTGGTTAGAGCAGGTAGCCTAGTGGTTAGAGAAGGTAGCCTAGTGGTTATTGCAGGTAGCCTAGTGGTTAGAGCAGGTAGCCTAGTGGTTAGAGCAGGTAACCTAGTGGTTAGAGCAGGTAGCCTAGTGGTTAGAGCAGGTAGCCTAGTGGTTAGAGAAGGTAGCCTAGTGGTTAGAGCAGGTAGCCTAGTGGTTAGAGAAGGTAGCCTAGTGGTTAAGCGCATTGGGCTTAAGGTTGCTAGATCGAAAGGTTGCTAGATCGAATCTCTGAGCTGACAAGGTAAAAAAAATATATATATTGGTCGTTCTGCCCCTGAACAGCCAGTTAACCCACTGTTCCTAGGCCAGTTAACCCACTGTTCCTAGGCCAGTTAACCCACTGTTCCTAGGCCAGTTAACCCACTGTTCCTAGGCCAGTTAACCCACTGTTCCTAGGCCAGTTAACCCACTGTTCCTAGGCCAGTTAACCCACTGTTCCTAGGCCAGTTAACCCACTGTTCCTAGGCCAGTTAACCCACTGTTCCTACACCAGTTAACCCACTGTTCCTAGACCAGTTAACCCACTGTTCCTAGACCAGTTAACCCACTGTTCCTAGACCAGTTAACCCACTGTTCCTAGACCAGTTAACCCACTGTTCCTAGACCAGTTAACCCACTGTTCCTAGACCAGTTAACCCACTGTTCCTAGACCAGTTAACCCACTGTTCCTAGACCAGTTAACCCACTGTTCCTAGACCAGTTAACCCACTGTTCCTAGACCAGTTAACCCACTGTTCCTAGGCCATCGTTGTAAATAAGAATTAGATCTTAACTGACTTAAATAAAGGTTAGATAAATATTGGGTGACAGACTTCCATGTAGTCATGTCTCTATTTAATACTGTGTGTTTCCCAGCCTCTGTTCTGGACCTGGGGACTGTGAAGAGATATCTGGTTGCATGTCTTGTGTTGTACAGATGAGTGTCTGAACTGTGAAGAGATCTCTGGTTGCATGTCTTGTGTTGTACCGATGAGTGTCTGAACTGTGAAGAGATCTCTGGTTGCATGTCTTAAGTTGTACCGATGAGTGTCTGAACTGTGAAGAGATCTCTGGTTGCATGTCTTGTGTTGTACAGATGAGTGTCTGAACTGTGAAGAGATCTCTGGTTGCATGTCTTAAGTTGTACCGATGAGTGTCTGAACTGTGTTGCCAACTGCTTAAACAGACAGTTCTGTACCTTCAACACCTCGCACGAAGACCAATAGTGATGCAGTCAAACTCTCCTCAACTTTGAGCCAGGAGAGATTGACATTCTCCCTCCGTATACACAGTGCCTTAAAGGCTCACAGCTCAAACTCTGGCGACTGAAGTGGATCAACTATTCCATTCTTCCCACAGTGAGGTGCGACCAGAAAACGTAAGGCATCTGATCTGGGGCCTTAGCAGCACAGCTAAAACACACATCTGCTAGAATGCAGCTCTAGTCAACTCTGTGTGTGTGTGTGTGTGTGTGTAGATATAGTTGATGATAAAAAAATACTGTTATATAAAAATACTGTAGTATAGCCTTCTAATTCTACTTAGATTAAGATCACATTATTGGTGAAGGGCGCAATGGCATCGAGGACCTGATACCAACACCCCCCCACCGGTTGCCAGCTCACTTCCCAACAGATTCTTCCCATCAGACCCGGGATTCGAACTGGCCACCGGTTGCTGGCTCGCCTCTAACCACTAGGCTACCTGCTGCCCCTGGTATCTATGGTGGAGATGAGACAAAATAGTATACTGATCACCAGACTAGATTTGTGTTGCTATAATCTCTCTACAGAGTGCAGATTATATCCCATACAAACACACAAGAGACCTATTTCACTTTCTGCTCTTTTACCCTTTACAAATAATACATTCTTCATAATTAGCTTTTATTTTCTAAATGTTTTTAAAATCAGAACTCACCCCAGACCGATGGCCAGTACGTGGGATATGAGCAGAGAAGGAAGGAAAAGTTTGAGGAACTCTGCAGAGAAGATCCCTCCGTTCTTCATGACGCTGGTGTTTCTGATGCTGAGAGGGTTGATACGTTTGGGATGCTTCAGAACAAACTCCCTGCATTTAAAAGACAAGAGAGAACATTACAATGTCCCTGGAAGTGGTTTGGGGAAGCTTCAGAACAAACTCCCTGCACCCAAAAGACAAGAGAGCACATTACAATGTCCCTGGAAGTGGTTTAGGATGCTTCAGAACAAACCCCCTGCACCCAAAAGACAAGAGAGCACATTACAATGTCCCTGGAAGTGGTTTGGGTAGAAAGGAATATCAAGTTCTGTTCTATATCATTCTATAATAGCATAGAATTGTATATACAGTGCCTTGCGAAAGTATTCGGCCCCCTTGAACTTTGCGACCTTTTGCCACATTTCAGGCTTCAAACATAAAGATATAAAACTGTATTTTTTTGTGAAGAATCAACAACAAGTGGGACACAATCATGAAGTGGAACGACATTTATTGGATATTTCAAACTTTTTTAACAAATCAAAAACTGAAAAATTGGGCGTGCTAAATTATTCAGCCCCCTTAAGTTAATACTTTGTAGCGCCACCTTTTGCTGCGATTACAGCTGTAAGTCGCTTGGGGTATGTCTCTATCAGTTTTGCAAATCGAGAGACTGAAATGTTTTCCCATTCCTCCTTGCAAAACAGCTCGAGCTCAGTGAGGTTGGATGGAGAGCATTTGTGAACAGCAGTTTTCAGTTCTTTCCACAGATTCTCGATTGGATTCAGGTCTGGACTTTGACTTGGCCATTCTAACACCTGGATATGTTTATTTTTGAACCATTCCATTGTAGATTTAGCTTTATGTTTTGGATCGTCTTGTTGGAAGACAAATCTCCGTCCCAGTCTCAGGTCTTTTGCAGACTCCATCAGGTTCTTCCAGAATGGTCCTGTATTTGGCTCCATCCATCTTCCCATCAATTTTAACCATCTTCCCTGTCCCTGCTGAAGAAAGGCAGGCCCAAACCATGATGCTGCCACCACCATGTTTGACAGTGGGGATGGGTGTGTTCAGGGTGATGAGCTGTGTTGCTTTTACGCCAACCATAACGTTTTGCATTGTTGCCAAAAAGTTCAATTTTGGTTTCATCTGACCAGAGCACCTTCTTCCACATGTTTGGTGTGTCTCCCAGGTGGCTTGTGGCAAACTTTAAACGACACTTTTTATGGATATCTTTAAGAAATGGCTTTCTTCTTGCCACTCTTCCATAAAGGCCAGATTTGTGCAATATACGACTGATTGTTGTCCTATGGACAGAGTCTCCCACCTCAGCTGTAGATCTCTGCAGTTCATCCAGAGTGATCATGGGCCTCTTGGCTGCATCTCTGATCAGTCTTCTCCTTGTATGAGCTGAAAGTTTAGAGGGACGGCCAGGTCTTGGTAGATTTGCAGTGGTCTGATACTCCTTCCATTTCAATATTATTGCCTGCACAGTGCTCCTTGGGATGTTTAAAGCTTGGGAAATATTTTTGTATCCAAATCCGGCTTTAAACTTCTTCACAACAGTATCTCGGACCTGCCTGGTGTGTTCCTTGTTCTTCATGATGCTCTCTGCGCTTTTAACGGACCTCTGAGACTATCACAGTGCAGGTGCATTTATACGGAGACTTGATTACACACAGGTGGATTGTATTTATCATCATTAGTCATTTAGGTCAACATTGGATCATTCAGAGATCCTCACTGAACTTCTGGAGAGAGTTTGCTGCACTGAAAGTAAAGGGGCTGAATAATTTTGTACGCCCAATTTTTCAGTTTTTGATTTGTTAAAAAAGTTTGAAATATCCAATAAATGTCGTTCCACTTCATGATTGTGTCCCACTTGTTGTTGATTCTTCACCAAAAAATACAGTTTTATATCTTTATGTTTGAAGCCTGAAATGTGGCAAAAGGTCGCCAAGTTCAAGGGGGCCGAATACTTTCGCAAGGCACTGTAAATTGTATTCAATTCAATGATATTCTATTGTTTTCTATTACAAACTGGGCTGAGCAGAACTGAATTGGAAACACATATAATAGATATGACCCGTCTGTCTGGGATACTGAGGGGAATATATTGAGGGGGGGGGGGGGGTACTAACTTGCGTTGAATGTTCTCAGGTCTACTGGACCAGTCCCAGATCCAGTCTGCGTTCTTCTTCATCAGGTTCTCCACTTCACGTCTCCGTTCTAGGTAGTCTTCTTCAGACTGGAACAGAATATATATATTTTTTAAACAACTTTATTTGTTAATTTGTTACAACGGGGAAAAACTGCTCTTCTGCTCTGCTCTCAACCTCTGAGTGGAAAAACTAGGAATGTAAAAAACAATATATTGCAGAATTAGAAATATTAGGTTATAACTTTTTTTTGTTTTTGTTTTCTAACCCTTGAAACCACCCTGCTGTGCCTCACCAACTACTTAGAGATTAGTGCCCCACACAGAGTTTAATAGAATGATATTATATTTCATCTCTATGGTGACCCTGGATAAGGGCTCCAAACCTGTGAGCTGTTCTTCTCTCCTGAGCTGTGCACTTCTGAGCCACGGCGGAGCAAAGGAGTCTGGGGTCTCGGAGGACTGAGTGGGGGGGGGGGGGGTGGGGGCGGGGGACACACAGCGGAAGAGAGAGACTACATAAGTATTGGGGAAGAGCCCTCTTGACAGATCTCTTGTGTTTCCATCATGACAAGCTTCATCTATTAAATCTGATCTAGAATGTACAGAGGCACTCATGCAGATGGTGGATAGGAGGTCAGAGGTCACTATAGTACCTACTGTGCTATAACTCTAGTGAATGACAGTGTCTCTTATCTCTTAGTCCTTTGTGTTCAGATAGCTAATCAGTATAAAACGAATCCAAAATGTTGTCCTGATCAGTCATGTGATGGTCTATATGGCATGTGATTGGTGAGAGGAGAGACACCTGTCACAGGGAACACTGCCCCTGGAGCTGCTTCTTCCTGACTCGTGCTGGGCGTCTAACAACATCTTCTCCAAGTCCACCCCTCCCTGGACTGAGCCAGACGCAGACCCTGACCCAGGAATCAGGTCACCTCCCTGGGTAGAGGCAGAGAGAGACCCAGGCAGGACCGACGCAGAGGTAGACCCAGCCATCAGGTCTCCACCATGGACTGAGGCAGAGGCACCTAACCCAGAGCCTGGTAGCTCAGTGGCAGAGCCTGGTAGCTCAGTGGCAGAGCCTGGTAGCTCCGTGGCAGAGCCTGGTACCTCAGTGGCAGAGCCTGGTACCTGCTCTTCCTCCACACCAGCAGCCCCATGTGCTGGTGAGCCAGCACTGTTGCCATTGTTAAAGTGCAGCTCCACCCAGGAACCTTAGAAGAAAACATAAACATGACAAAATGGTGCAGAACATTGAGACATAGTTGATAAAAGGCCAGTCATAAAGCAGGTATTAACAGGCTGCGTGTGCTGTGGGAGTGGTTGAGGAGGTGTGTTTAGCCTAGATAGCGTGGCACAGTCAGCCATCGCTAAATGTTTTGTTCTTTAAATAACACCTGCTCAGTGCCCATGACAGTACGTGCCCCCCTTATTGCTCAATGGTCCCTGTCCTCTGCCCACATTTTCCTTCCTGTGTGTATCCAATAGGAAAGCGAAGTGTTCAGCCCCGCCCTTCCACTTTATAGGCTGGCTATCCAATAGGAAAGCGTCGTGTTCAGCCCCTCCCCTTTATAGGCTGGCTATCCAATAGGAAAGCGACGTGTTCAGCCCCTCCCCGTTATTACATAACGGAGAAACACACAACAGGTGGATGGGCAGAATCATCTGGTTTGTTGTGTTTCTTATCGTAGCTGAATTGAACAATGCCAAACATAGACATCATTACAGCATTGAGAATACGTCATTCAGAACACTGCGCTAAAGTCAATATCGACTTTACATCAGCTAGCTGACAATGTTATTATAGGCCTGCCCTATAGCCCAACGTTACCTATCCTACTGTCTGATCTGTCTAATGTAGGACAGCCAGGCAACACGAGGAATGTTTACATGGCCGCTGAATTACTACCACCTGCTGAAGAAACATTGTTGTCCTACAATGTAGCAAAAAAACTAATATCTGTGTCTCCTCGGCGCAACACTGTTTCACCATAATAATATGATGTACAATGACGTAGGCTACATGTCTCAGGAAGACGATACAGCATGGCATCCTGAATATACTGCGATCATACGGTCCGTTGTTTTCACATTATGCAACATGCCATTATAGACTACGAGACAGCAATTAACTTACCCTGCAAATTTTCCTCGATGACACTTTGTTTGTCTTCCGTCATGTTGGTAAATAAGGGACGCAATGCGTATTTGATTGACTCCCCCTTTGCGTCGCGATCGTTCCGAGTCAAACGTCCTAAATATTTGGAAGAATCCTGTAATTACAAATCCGAATGTAGACAATATTATTCTGATGCCTCTGAATTGGGAGAAAGGTTTAGATCGAGTGCAGACCATTCAGGAAAGCACTAGGCTACCAGAACAATAACAACAAGCATGTGACTAAACTTGGCCAGCTGTGTGGCCTACACGGGTTTGCCCCATGAATATCAAATCTGGTCCCTTATCACTCACTGGTGTATTCATTAGTCGAATTCCGTTGCGAAACGTTTTGTAAAGGAAACAGTTTCAAAGAAAACGAGAGTTTCTATTGGACAAATTCAGGTAGATCCTTCCCCGTTCGTTCCGTTTGCTCTGTGCATTTGCTTCCGTTTGGTTCCTAGAGTAAACGGTAAACGGTTTCTATTGCAAAACGTTGCCAGATGAAACGTTTTCCTGTGTGAAGCAACTCTCTGGGCTGTTGACCGAAATTAACGCTTCGTGTGATTGGTCCAGAAAATACTAGACGCGGTAGAGCTACATGTAAACAAACACGAGCGTGCGTATTTAGGCATAAATAGCCTGATGTGATTGCTGTTATTGTATCATAATACCGGTATGCATGAGCTTTCTAGGAAACATGCTGACAACACTGGCAGGTGTTTCCTCCATCCATAAAGTTAGGCTGCAACACATGAAGAAACAGCCTTCACCTGTTGACCTTTTCCAGACCATCCAAGACTGTTTGAGTGATGAATGCACTGACAGTGTCTGTGATAATGTGTGTCTAAAACTAATTTCCTCTACTTCGTCCTCGGGGTAGCCTATGGCTTCTAGATATACCACGACAGCTCTTACAGACTCCTCAACAGCTCTCACAAGCTAACATCTACTTAAAGTTTACTACTTCTGGTGTCCATATAGAGTTGTGAATTCAGTCATGCATTTGTGAGAAATATCACATCCAGCTAATCAGACTGATCTGAGAATGTTCTCTGACGCCATCTGCAGGATCAGTTTGTCCTGCTGAGGACTGAGTATTCCATCACAATGACACCCTCCCTCCCCTGCATCCAAATCAGTATTCCATCACAATGACACCCTCCCTCCCCCTGTATCCTCCATCAGTATTCCATCACAATGGCACCCTCCCTCCCCCTGTATCCTCCATCAGTATTCCATCACAATGGCAGCCTCCCTCCCCCTGTATCCTCCATCAGTATTCCATCACAATGACACCCTCCCTCCCCTGCATCCAAATCAGTATTCCATCACAATGACACCCTCCCTCCCCCTGTATCCTCCATCAGTATTCCATCACAATGGCACCCTCCCTCCCCCTGTATCCTCCATCAGTATTCCATCACAATGGCAGCCTCCCTCCCCCTGTATCCTCCATCAGTATTCCATCACAATGGCACCCTCCCTCCCCTGTATCCTCCATCAGTATTCCATCACAACGGCACCCTCCCTCCCCTGTGTCCTCCGTCAGATAAGAGATGCAGACAGATAAAACCACAGCCCTGGCTGAATACATCCTGGCTCCTTCCACATATAACAGCCTGAAATCACTGACATCTCTGGTCAAAGTAGCTCTTTATGGTGAGATATAAAAACGATTCCTCATCATTGTAATACTATAAATAAATGAACACCCATGTTGCTCCTGATGGGTCCCCGTCTCTCCTCTCTCTCAATTCAATTCAATTCCAGGGCTTTATTGGCATGGGAAACATGTGTTAACATTGCCAAAGCAAGTGAGGTAGATAATATACAAACGTGAAATAAACAATAAAAACTAACAGTAAACATTACACGTACAGAAGTTTCAAAACAATACAGACATTACAAATGTCATATTATTTATATATATATATATATATATATACAGTGCCTTGCGAAAGTATTCGGCCCCCTTGAACTTTGCGACCTTTTGCCACATTTCAGGCTTCAAACATAAAGATATAAAACTGTATTTTTTTGTGAAGAATCAACAACAAGTGGGACACAAGCATGAAGTGGAACGACATTTATTGGATATTTCAAACTTTTTTAACAAATCAAAAACTGAAAAATTGGGCGTGCAAAATGATTCAGCCCCTTTACTTTCAGTGCAGCAAACTCTCTCCAAAAGTTCAGTGAGGATCTCTGAATGATCCAATGTTGACCTAAATGACTAATGATGATAAATACAATCCACCTGTGTGTAATCAAGTCTCCGTATAAATGCACCTGCACTGTGATAGTCTCAGAGGTCCGTTAAAAGCGCAGAGAGCATCATGAAGAACAAGGAACACACCAGGCAGGTCCGAGATACTGTTGTGAAGAAGTTTAAAGCCGGATTTGGATACAAAAAGATTTCCCAAGCTTTAAACATCCCAAGGAGCACAGTGCAAGCGATAATATTGAAATGGAAGGAGTATCAGACCACTGCAAATCTACCAAGACCTGGCCGTCCCTCTAAACTTTCAGCTCATACAAGGAGAAGACTGATCAGAGATGCAGCCAAGAGGCCCATGATCACTCTGGATGAACTGCAGAGATCTACAGCTGAGGCTGGAGACTCTGTCCATAGGACAACAATCAGTCGTATATTGCACAAATCTGGCCTTTATGGAAGAGTGGCGAGAAGAAAGCCATTTCTTAAAGATATCCATAAAAAGTGTTGTTTAAAGTTTGCCACAAGCCACCTGGGAGACACACCAAACAAGTGGAAGAAGGTGCTCTGGTCAGATGAAACCAAAATTGAACTTTTTGGCAACAATGCAAAACGTTATGTTTGGCGTAAAAGCAACACAGCTCATCACCCTGAACACACCATGCCTACTGTCAAACATGGTGGTGGCAGCATCATGTTTTGGGCCTGCTTTTCTTCAGCAGGGACAGGGAAGATGGTTAAAATTGATGGGAAGATGGATGGAGCCAAATACAGGACCATTCTGGTAGAAAACCGGATGGAGTCTGCAAAAGACCTGAGACTGGGACGGAGATTTGTCTTCCAACAAGACAACGATCCAAAACATAAAGCAAAATCTACAATGGAATGGTTCAAAAATAAACATATCCAGGTGTTAGAATGGCCAAGTCAAAGTCCAGACCTGAATCCAATCGAGAATCTGTGGAAAGAACTGAAAACTGCTGTTCACAAATGCTCTCTATCCAACCTCACTGAGCTCGAGCTGTTTTGCAAGGAGGAATGGGAAAAAAATTCAGTCTCTCGATGTGCAAAACTGATAGAGACATACCCCAAGCGACTTACAGCTGTAATCGCAGCAAAAGGTGGCGCTACAAAGTATTAACTTAAGGGGGCTGAATAATTTTGCACGCCCAATTTTTCAGTTTTTGATTTGTTAAAAAAGTTTGAAATATCCAATAAATGTCGTTCCACTTCATGATTGTGTCCCACTTGTTGTTGATTCTTCACAAAAAAATACAGTTTTATATCTTTATGTTTGAAGCCTGAAATGTGGCAAAAGGTCGCAAAGTTCAAGGGGGCCGAATACTTTCGCAAGGCACTGTATATATACAGTGTTGTAACAATGTATAAATGGTTAAGGAAAATAAATAAGCATAAATATGGGTTGTATTTACAATGGTGTTTGTTCTCTCTCTAGTGACGTGTCTGTGTGCTGTGGAGGAATGGAGCTGCTCTGACCCTGCAGGGGCCAGTGGGTGTCTAGAGCCTGCAGGGGGGTGTCTGGAGCTGGGCTAGAGCCTGCAGGGGGGTGTCTGGAGCTGGACTAGATTCTGCAGCGGGGTGTCTGGAGCTGGGCTAGAGCCTGACGGTGGCCAGGGTGGTGTATGGAGCTGGGCTAGAGCCTGACGGAGGCTAGGGGGTGTCTGGAGCTGGGCTAGAGCCTGACGGAGGCTAGGGTGTGTCTGGAGCTGGGCTAGAGCCTGACGGTGGCCAGGGTGGTGTATGGAGCTGGGCTAGAGCCTGACGGAGGCTAGGGGGTGTCTGTAGCTGGGCTAGAGCCTGACGGAGGCCAGGAGGTGTCTGGAGCTGGGCAAGAGCCTGACGGAGGCTGCATGGAGGCAGGCAGAGACTGGCATTCAACACAAGCTCCAGAAGGGGAGCCAAGCTCACAGCTCACAGCACACAGCTCACAGCACACAGCATACAGCACAGAGCATCACTGGATATGCACGCAGCACACACACACCCACGCATCCTCGTCCTCCTCCTCCTCCTCCTCCTCCTCCTCCTCCGCCTCCTCCTCCTCCTCCTCCTCTGCTTCCTGTCTCCTACCGGCTGCCTGGTTCCCTTTCTCCACCAGGGAGGGCTGTGTGTTCACGGTAAGCATCACAATCCTCCTCCTCCTCCTCCTCCTCCTTCTCCTCCTCCGCCTCCTCCTCCTCCTCCTCTGCCTCCTCCTCCTCCTCCGCCTCCTCCTCCTCCTCCTCTGCTTCCTGTCTCCTACCGGCTGCCTGGTTCCCTCTCTCCACCAGGGAGGGCTGTGTGTTCACGGTAAGCGTCACAATCCTGCTCTTCCTTCATCTCAACTGGATTTTCCCTCTCTCCTCTTTTGTGCCTCCTCCCTTTTTGTGATGAATCATTATCCTCTCTCTGCCTGTGTTATTTCAGGGATTGTGGGTGCTGCTGTATGTGGAGGCTAGTTAGTCAGGGATTGCATGCAGGCAGCCTCCCATCTTTATACTCCATTATCAGAGAGAGCGAGAGAGAGAGATGAGGGCTGTGACTCAGGGAAGCAGATCTGGCTGTACGGTAGAGACACTAGAGAGATAGACATGCAGAAGACTGTTCTGTGTTCATTTTAGGAGAATGTGCCACAGCTCATAGCAGAAAATGGCGATTCTAGCACAGTTCCCCAGCTAAGGCAGGCAAGGGAGCAGACAGACAGACAGCGTTCACGTCACATACTGGATCATGGTTTTAAGGTTGGTCTAACTCTAATCATACGCTTGTTTGAGTTCCTGTTCGAGAGAGGTAGAGAGAGAGAGAGGTAGAGGTATGGCAGAGAATGCTGCAGGGTCGAGTGTTTGCATACCTTCTGCTATCTGTAGGTGTGATGTGTATTTGTGACTGTGATGTGTAACTGTGACTGTGTTGTGTATCTGTGACTGTGATGTGTATTTGTGACTGTGATGTGTATTTGTGACTGTGATGTGTAACTGTGACTGTGTTGTGTATCTGTGACTGTGATGTTTAACTGTGACTGTGGTGTGTATCTGTGACTGTGTTGTGTATCTGTGACTGTGATGTGTATCTGTGACTGTGATGTGTATCTGTGACTGTGGCATGTATCTGTGACTGTGATGTGTGTCTGTGACTGTGATGTGTGTCTGTCAGATAGCTTGTTGTTCTTCAGTATAATGGTAATGAGGATGCATGTGGGCCTTGTTGTGTGTTAAACCTCTCTGTTAGTAGAAGCTGCCGCAGCATCTCTCTCTCTCTCTCTATGTAAAACAATATGGGTCCAGCCAGCCAGAGATGTTGGTCGGGTCGCTCCAGTCTCTGCTAGCCAGAGATGTTGTTTGGGTCGCTCCAGTCTCTGCCAGCCAGAGATGTTGGTCGGGTCGCTCCAGTCTCTGCCAGCCAGAGATGTTGGTCGGGTCGCTCCAGTCTCTGCCAGCCAGAGATGTTGGTCGGGTCGCTCCAGTCTCTGCCAGCCAGAGATGTTGGTCGGGTCGCTCCAGTCTCTGCCAGCCAGAGATATTAGTCGGATCGATTCCAGTCTCTGTCAGCCAGAGATGTTGGTCGGGTCGCTCCAATCTTTGTCAGCCAGAGATGTTGGTCGGGTCGCTCCAGTCTCTGCCAGCCAGAGATGTTGGTCGGGTCGCTCCAGTCTCTGCCAGCCAGAGATGTTGGTCGGGTCGCTCCAGTCTCTGCCAGCCAGAGATGTTGGTCGGGTCGCTCCAGTCTCTGCCAGCCAGAGATGTTGGCCGGGTCGCTCCAGTCTCTGCCAGCCAGAGATGTTGGTCGGGTCGCTCCAGTCTCTGCCAGCCAGAGATGTTGGTCGGGTCGCTCCAGTCTCTGCCAGCCAGAGATATTAGTCGGGTCGCTCCAGTCTCTGCCAGCCAGAGATGTTGGTCGGGTCGCTCCAGTCTCTGCCAGCCAGAGATGATGTAATTATTTTGACAGGTGCAAGATCCAAAACTGCCTGCAGTATGGTATGTTCAAATCGAATCAAACTTTATTTGTCACATGTCGACTTTACAGTGAAACGCTTAGTTACATACAAGCTCTTAACCAACAGTTAACAGTTCAAGAAGAATTAAGAAAATATTTACCAAATAAACTAAAGTTAAACATTATCAACAAATTAACACAATAAAATAACAATAACGAGGCTATATACAGGGGGTACCGGTACAGAGTCAATGTGGAGGCTATATACAGGGGGTACCGGTACAGAGTCAATGTGGAGGCTATATACAGGGGGTACTGGTACAGAGTCAATGTGGAGGCTATATACAGGGGGTACCTGTACAGAGTCAATGTGGAGGCTATATACAGGGTGTACTGGTACAGAGTCAATGTGGAGGCTATATACAGGGGGTACTGGTACAGAGTCAATGTGGAGGCTATATACAGGGGGTACCGGTACAGAGTCAATGTGGAGACTATATACAGGGTGTTACGGTACAGAGTCAATGTGGAGGCTATATACAGGGTATTACGGTGCAGAGTCAATGTGGAGGCTATATACAGGGGGTACCGGTACAGAGTCAATGTGGAGGCTATATACAGGGGGTACTGGTACAGAGTCAATGTGGAGGCTATATACAGGGTGTTACGGTACAGAGTCAATGTGGAGGCTATATACAGGGTGTACCTGTACAGAGTCAATGTGGAGGCTATATACAGGGGGTACCGGTACAGAGTCAATGTGGAGGCTATATACAGGGTGTTACGGTACAGAGTCAATGTGGAGGCTATATACAGGGGGTACCTGTACAGAGTCAATGTGGAGGCTATATACAGGGGGTACCGGTACAGAGTCAATGTGGAGGCTATATACAGGGGGTACCGGTACAGAGTCAATGTGGAGGCTATATACAGGGGGTACTGGTACAGAGTCAATGTGGAGGCTATATACAGGGGGTACTGGTACAGAGTCAATGTGGAGGCTATATACAGGGGGTACTGGTACAGAGTCAATGTGGAGGCTATATACAGGGGGTACTGGTACAGAGTCAATGTGGAGGCTATATACAGGGGGTACTGGTACAGAGTCAATGTGGAGGCTATATACAGGGGGTACTGGTACAGAGTCAATGTGGAGGCTATAGACAGGGGGTACTGGTACAGAGTCAGTGTGGAGGCTATAGACAGGGGGTACTGGTACAGAGTCAATGTGGAGGCTATATACAGGGGGTACCGGTACAGAGTCAATGTGGAGGCTATATACAGGGGGTACTGGTACAGAGTCAGTGTGGAGGCTATAGACAGGGGTACTGGTACAGAGTCAATGTGGAGGCTATATACAGGGGGTACCGGTACAGAGTCAATGTGGAGGCTATATACAGGGGGTACTGGTACAGAGTCAATGTGGAGGCTATATACAGGGGGTACCGGTACAGAGTCAATGTGGAGGCTATATACAGGGGGTACTGGTACAGAGTCAATGTGGAGGCTATAGACAGGGGGTACTGGTACAGAGTCAATGTGGAGGCTATATACAGGGGGTACTGGTACAGAGTCAGTGTGGAGGCTATAGACAGGGGGTACTGGTACAGAGTCAGTGTGGAGGCTATAGACAGGGGGTACTGGTACAGAGTCAGTGTGGAGGCTATAGACAGGGGGTACCGGTACAGAGTCAGTGTGGAGGCTATATACAGGGGGTACTGGTACAGAGTCAGTGTGGAGGCTATAGACAGGGGGTACCGGTACAGAGTCAGTGTGGAGGCTATATACAGGGGGTACTGGTACAGAGTCAGTGTGGAGGCTATAGACAGGGGGTACTGGTACAGAGTCAATGTGGAGGCTATATACAGGTGGTACCGGTACAGAGTCAGTGTGGAGGCTATATACAGGGGGTACCTGTACAGAGTCAATGTGGAGGCTATATACAGGAGGTACCAGTACAGAGTCAATGTGGAGGCTATATACAGGTGGTACCGGTACAGAGTCAATGTGGAGGCTATATACAGGGGGTACTGGTACAGAGTCAATGTGGAGGCTATATACAGGGGGTACTGGTACAGAGTCAATGTGGAGGCTATATACAGGGGGTACTGGTACAGAGTCAATGTGGAGGCTATATACAGGGGGTACTGGTACAGAGTCAATGTGGAGGCTATATACAGGGGGTACTGGTACAGAGTCAATGTGGAGGCTATATACAGGGGGTACTGGTACAGAGTCAATGTGGAGGCTATAGACAGGGGGTACTGGTACAGAGTCAGTGTGGAGGCTATAGACAGGGGGTACTGGTACAGAGTCAATGTGGAGGCTATATACAGGGGGTACCGGTACAGAGTCAATGTGGAGGCTATATACAGGGGGTACTGGTACAGAGTCAGTGTGGAGGCTATAGACAGGGGTACTGGTACAGAGTCAATGTGGAGGCTATATACAGGGGGTACCGGTACAGAGTCAATGTGGAGGCTATATACAGGGGGTACTGGTACAGAGTCAATGTGGAGGCTATATACAGGGGGTACCGGTACAGAGTCAATGTGGAGGCTATATACAGGGGGTACTGGTACAGAGTCAATGTGGAGGCTATAGACAGGGGGTACTGGTACAGAGTCAATGTGGAGGCTATATACAGGGGGTACTGGTACAGAGTCAGTGTGGAGGCTATAGACAGGGGGTACTGGTACAGAGTCAGTGTGGAGGCTATAGACAGGGGGTACTGGTACAGAGTCAGTGTGGAGGCTATAGACAGGGGGTACCGGTACAGAGTCAGTGTGGAGGCTATATACAGGGGGTACTGGTACAGAGTCAGTGTGGAGGCTATAGACAGGGGGTACCGGTACAGAGTCAGTGTGGAGGCTATATACAGGGGGTACTGGTACAGAGTCAGTGTGGAGGCTATAGACAGGGGGTACTGGTACAGAGTCAATGTGGAGGCTATATACAGGTGGTACCGGTACAGAGTCAGTGTGGAGGCTATATACAGGGGGTACCTGTACAGAGTCAATGTGGAGGCTATATACAGGAGGTACCAGTACAGAGTCAATGTGGAGGCTATATACAGGTGGTACCGGTACAGAGTCAATGTGGAGGCTATATACAGGGGGTACCGGTACAGAGTCAATGTGGAGGCTATATACAGGGGGTACTGGTACAGAGTCAATGTGGAGGCTATATACAGGTGGTACTGGTACAGAGTCAATGTGGAGGCTATATACAGGGGGTACCGGTACAGTGTCAATGTGGAGGCTATATATAGGGGGTACTGGTACAGAGTCAATGTGGAGGCTATATACAGGTGGTACCGGTACAGAGTCAATGTGGAGGCTATATACAGGGGGTACTGGTACAGAGTCAGTGTGGAGGCTATAGACAGGGGTACCGGTACAGAGTCAGTGTGGAGGCTATATACAGGGGGTACTGGCACAGAGTCAATGTGGAGGCTATATACAGGTGGTACTGGTACAGAGTCAATGTGGAGGCTATATACAGGGGGTACCGGTACAGAGTCAATGTGGAGGCTATATACAGGGGGTACCGGTACAGAGTCAATGTGGAGGCTATATACAGGGGGTACTGGTACAGAGTCAATGTGGAGGCTATATACAGGGGGTACCGGTACAGAGTCAATGTGCAGGGGTACAAGTTAGTTGAGGTCATTCGTACATCTAGGTACAGTTGAAAACGCACTGTAGTTGTTCAACTAGCCTACCTGGTTAAATAAAGGGTAAAATTAAAGGTGAAATTAAAGGTAGGGGTGGAGTGACTGTGCAAAGATAATAAACAGCGAGTAGCAGCAGTGTACAAAACACATGGGGGGGGGGGGGGTATGATTAATTGTTTAGGAGTCTGATGGCTTCTGGGTAAAAGCTGTTAAGGAGCCTTCTGGTCCTAGACTTGGTGCTCCGGTACCACTTATCGTGCGGTAGCAGAGAACACGGTCTATGACTTTGATGGTCTTTCCCGGAGTTTGATAGAATGACACAGCATTTTATATAGGTCCTGGATGGTGACTTATGGTGTGTTAAGGATGTACATATTGTAGTTGTTCTGGGTATGTTCATGTGTGTAGAGATGGTTGAAACATATTGTAGTTGTTCTGGGTATGTTCATGTGTGTAGAGATGGTTGAAACATATTGTAGTTGTTCTGGGTATGTTCATGTGTGTAGAGTTGGTTGAAACATATTGTAGTTGTTCTGGGTACGTTCATGTGTGTAGAGACTGTTGAAACATATTGTAGTTGTTCTGGGTATGTTCATGTGTGTAGAGACAGTTGAAACATACTGTAGTTGTTCATGTGTGTAGAGATGGTTGAAACATACTGTAGTTGTTCTGGGTATGTTCATGTGTGTAGAGACAGTTGAAACATATTGTAGTTGTTCTGGGTATGTTCATGTGTGTAGAGACAGTTGAAACATATTGTAGTTGTTCTGGGTATGTTCATGTGTGTAGAGATGGTTGAAACATACTGTAGTTGTTCTGGGTATGTTCATGTGTGTAGAGACAGTTGAAACATATTGTAGTTGTTCTGGGTATGTTCATGTGTGTAGAGATGGTTGAAACATACTGTAGTTGTTCTGGGTACGTTCATGTGTGTAGAGATGGTTGAAACATATTGTAGTTGTTCTGGGTATGTTCATGTGTGTAGAGATGGTTGAAACATACTGTAGTTGTTCTGGGTACGTTCATGTGTGTAGAGACAGTTGAAACATATTGTAGTTGTTCTGGGTATGTTCATGTGTGTAGAGATGGTTGAAACATATTGTAGTTGTTCTGGGTATGTTCATGTGTGTAGAGATGGTTGAAACATATTGTAGTTGTTCTGGGTATGTTCATGTGTGTAGAGATGGTTGAAACATATTGTAGTTGTTCTGGGTATGTTCATGTGTGTAGAGATGGTTGAAACATACTGTAGTTGTTCTGGGTATGTTCATGTGTGTAGAGATGGTTGAAACATATTGTAGTTGTTCTGGGTACGTTCATGTGTGTAGAGATGGTTGAAACATACTGTAGTTGTTCATGTGTATAGAGACAGTTGAAACATATTGTAGTTGTTCTGGGTATGTTCATGTGTGTAGAGACGGTTGAAACATACTGTAGTTGTTCATGTGTGTAGAGATGGTTGAAACATATTGTAGTTGTTCTGGGTATGTTCATGTGTGTAGAGATGGTGGAAACATATTGTAGTTGTTCTGGGTATGTTCATGTGTGTAGAGACAGTTGAAACATACTGTAGTTGTTCATGTGTGTAGAGACGGTTGTCACATCCATCGTGTCACATCCATCGTCTTAATACATTGATCTTGTTGTTGTTGTCATGTGTTCAGATACGTAGATCTGTGGTTCATCCAGACAACGCTATTAGAATAGGAGAGGACACTGACACAGACCAAAATAAGTGTGTTTGGTCACAGAACAACTCTGTGGTCTCTGTGGTGGGGTAGTTAGTCACCCTTATTACAGAACAACTCTGTGGTGGAGTAGTTAGTCACCCTTATTACAGAACAACTCTGTGGTGGAGTAGTTAGTCACCCTTATTACAGAACAACTCTGTGGTGGGGTAGTTAGTCACCCTTATTACAGAACAACTCTGTGGTGGGGTAGTTAGTCACCCTTATTACAGAACAACTCTGTGGTCTCTGTGGTGAGGTGTTTAGTCACCCTTAATACAGAACAACTCTGTGGTGGGGTAGTTAGTCACCCTTATTACAGAACAACTCTGTGGTGGGGTAGTTAGTCACCCTTATTACAGAACAACTTTGTGGTGGGGTAGTTAGTCACCCTTATTACAGAACAACTCTGTGGTCTCTGTGGTTGGGTAGTTAGTCACCCTTATTACAGAACAACTCTGTGGTCACTGTGGTGGGGTAGTTAGTCACCCTTATTACAGAACAACTCTGTGGTCTCTGTGGTGGAGTAGTTAGTCATCCTTATTACAGAACAACTCTGTGGTCTCTGTGGTGGAGTAGTTAGTCACCCTTAATACAAAACAACTCTGTGGTCACTGTGGTGGGGTAGTTAGTCACCCTTATTACAGAACAACTCTGTGGTGAGGTGGTTAGTCACCCTTATTACAGAACAACTCTGTGGTCTCTGTGGTGGAGTAGTTAGTCACCCTTATTACAGAACAACTCCGTGGTCTCTGTGGTGAGGTGTTTAGTCACCCTTATTACAGAACAACTCTGTGGTCACTGTGGTGAGGTGGTTAGTCACCCTTATTACAGAACAACTCTGTGGTCACTGTGGTGGGGTGGTTAGTCACCCTCAATACGGAACAACTCTGTGGTGGGGCAGTTAGTCACCCTTATTACAGAACAACTCTGTGGTCTCTGTGGTGGGGTAGTTAGTCACCCTTATTACAGAACAACTCTGTGGTGGGGTAGTTAGTCACCCTTATTACAGAACAACACTGTGGTGGGGTAGTTAGTCACCCTTATTACAGAACAACTCTGTGGTCTCTGTGGTGGGGTAGTTAGTCACCCTTATTACAGAACAACTCTTTGGTGGGGTAGTTAGTCACCCTTATTACAGAACAACTCTGTGGTGGGGTAGTTAGTCACCCTTAATACAGAACAACTCTGTGGTGGGGTAGTTAGTCACCCTTATTACAGAACAACTCTGTGGTGGGGTAGTTAGTCACCCTTATAACGTTGTCACGTTACAGCCTTATTCTAAAATTTATTAAATTAAAACGAATCCTCAGCCATATAAACACAATATCCCATAATGACAAAGCAAAAACAGGTTTTTAGAAACAGAAATACCTTATTTACATAAGTATTCAGACCCTTTGCTACGAGACACAAAATTGAGCTCATGGTGCATCCTGTTTCCATTGATCATCCTAGAGATGTTTCTACAACTTGATTGGAGTTCACCTGTGGTAAATTCAATTGATTTGGACATAATTTGGAAAGGCAAGTACCTGTCTATATAAGGTCCCACAGTTGACAGTGCTTGACAGAGCAAAAACCAAGCCATGAGGTAGAACCCTTTTGGGTTCTAGGTAGAACACTCTGTAGAAAGAGTTCTACCCTTTTGTGTTCCATGTAGAACTCTTTCTACAGAGGGTTCTACCTGGAACCCCAAAGGGTTCTACCAGGAACCCAAAAGGGTTCTCATACGAGGACAGACAAAGACCCCTTTTTTTTCTAAGAGTGTAGAACAGGGTTATGGCTTTGAGAATAAGTCAAACTGGGATTAAGGTTTGTATTCATAGTTCAACTATAATGACCAACAAAACACATCTCTCTCTCTTCTCACCTAAACCAAGAGAAGCATGCTGGTGCCTGGGACGTTTAGGTTGTGACAGACACAACACACCTCTCTCTCTTCTCATCCTAAACCAAGAGAAGCATGCTGGTGCCTGGGACGTTTAGGTTGTGACAGACACAACACACCTCTCTCTCTTCTCATCCTAAACCAAGAGAAGCATGCTGGTGCCTGGGACGTTTAGATTGTGACAGACACAACACACCTCTCTCTCTTCTCACCTAAACCAAGAGAAGCATGCTGGTGCCTGGGACGTTTAGATTGTGACAGACACAACACATCTCTCTCTCTTCTCACCTAAACCAAGAGAAGCATGCTGGTGCCTGGGACGTTTAGATTGTGACAGACACAACACACCTCTCTCTCTTCTCACCTAAACCAAGAGAAGCATGCTGGTGCCTGGGACGTTTAGATTGTGACAGACACAACACACCTCTCTCTCTTCTCACCTAACCAAGAGAAGCATGCTGGTGCCTGGGACGTTTAGATTGTGACAGACACAACACACCTCTCTCTCTTCTCACCTAAACCAAGAGAAGCATGCTGGTGCCTGGGACGTTTAGATTGTGACAGACACAACACACCTCTCTCTCTTCTCATCCTAACCAAGAGAAGCATGCTGGTGCCTGGGACGTTTAGTTTGTGACAAATGATTTTCTCTTCCCCTCTGCTGTCAGGGTGATATGCTTGTATTTGTGTCTGTAGTTTAGATGTGTAGTTTTAGTTGGTTCAGTACAGTACAGCAGTATTAAATGCTGTCAGGGTGATATGCTTGTATTTGTGTCTGTAGTTTAGATGTGTTGTTTTAGTTGGTTCAGTACAGTACAGTACAGCAGTATTAAATGCTGTCAGGGTAATATGCTTGTATTTGTGTCTGTAGTTTAGATGTGTTGTTTTAGTTGGTACAGTACAGTACAGCAGTATTAAATGCTGTCAGGGTGATATGCTTGTATTTGTGTCTGTAGTTTAGATGTGTAGTTTTAGTTGGTTCAGTACAGTACAGCAGTATTAAATGCTGTCAGGGTGATATGCTTGTATTTGTGTCTGTAGTTTAGATGTGTTGTTTTAGTTGGTTCAGTACAGTACAGCAGTATTAAATGCTGTCAGGGTAATATGCATGTATTTGTGTCTGTAGTTTAGATGTGTTGTTTTAGTTGGTTCAGTACAGTACAGCAGTATTAAATGTTGTCACGGTAATATGCTTGTATTTGTGTCTGTAGTTTAGATGTGTAGTTTTAGTTGGTTCAGTACAGTACAGCTGTATTAAATGCTGTCAGGGTAATATGCTTGTATTTGTGTCTGTAGTTTAGATGTGTTGTTTTAGTTGGTTCAGTACAGTACAGCAGTATTAAATGTTGTCAGGGTAATATGCTTGTATTTGTGTCTGTAGTTTAGATGTGTTGTTTTAGTTGGTTCAGTACAGTACAGTACAGCAGTATTAAATGCTGTCAGGGTAATATGCTTGTATTTGTGTCTGTAGTTTAGATGTGTTGTTTTAGTTGGTTCAGTACAGTACAGCAGTATTAAATGCTGTCAGGGTGATATGCTTGTATTTGTGTCTGTAGTTTAGATGTGTTGTTTTAGTTGGTACAGTACAGTACAGCAGTATTAAATGCTGTCAGGGTAATATGCTTGTATTTGTGTCTGTAGTTTAGATGTGTAGTTTTAGTTGGTTCAGTACAGTACAGCAATATTAAATGCTGTCAGGGTGATATGCTTGTATTTGTGTCTGTAGTTTAGATGTGTTGTTTTAGTTGGTACAGTACAGTACAGCAGTATTAAATGTTGTCAGGGTGATATGCTTGTATTTGTGTCTGTAGTTTAGATGTGTTGTTTTAGTTGGTTCAGTACAGTACAGTACAGCAGTATTAAATGTTGTCAGGGTGATATGCTTGTATTTGTGTCTGTAGTTTAGATGTGTTGTTTTAGTTGGTTCAGTACAGTACAGTACAGCAGTATTAAATGCTGTCAGGGTAATATGCTTGTATTTGTGTCTGTAGTTTAGATGTGTAGTTTTAGTTGGTTCAGTACAGTACAGCTGTATTAAATGCTGTCAGGGTAATATGCTTGTATTTGTGTCTGTAGTTTAGATGTGTTGTTTTAGTTTGTACAGTACAGTACAGCAGTATTAAATGTTGTCAGGGTAATATGCTTGTATTTGTGTCTGTAGTTTAGATGTGTTGTTTTAGTTTGTACAGTACAGTACAGCAGTATTAAATGCTGTCAGGGTGATATGCTTGTATTTGTGTCTGTAGTTTAGATGTGTAGTTTTAGTTGGTACAGTACAGTACAGCAGTATTAAATGCTGTCAGGGTGATGTGCTTGTATTTGTGTCTGTAGTTTAGATGTGTAGTTTTAGTTGGTTCAGTACAGTACAGCAGTATTAAATGCTGTCAGGGTGATATGCTTGTATTTGTGTCTGTAGTTTAGATGTGTTGTTTTAGTTGGTACAGTACAGTACAGTACAGCAGTATTAAATGCTGACAGGGTGATGTGCTTGTATTTGTGTCTGTAGTTTAGATGTGTAGTTTTAGTTGGTACAGTACAGTACAGCAGTATTAAATGCTGTCAGGGTGATGTGCTTGTATTTGTGTCTGTAGTTTAGATGTGTAGTTTTAGTTGGTTCAGTACAGTACAGCAGTATTAAATGCTGTCAGGGTGATATGCTTGTATTTGTGTCTGTAGTTTAGATGTGTTGTTTTAGTTGGTTCAGTACAGTACAGCAGTATTAAATGTTGTCAGGGTGATATGCTTGTATTTGTGTCTGTAGTTTAGATGTGTTGTTTTAGTTGGTACAGTACAGTACAGTACAGCAGTATTAAATGTTGTCAGGGTGATATGCTTGTATTTGTGTCTGTAGTTTAGATGTGTTGTTTTAGTTGGTTCAGTACAGTACAGTACAGCAGTATTAAATGCTGTCAGGGTGATATGCTTGTATTTGTGTCTGTAGTTTAGATGTGTTGTTTTAGTTGGTACAGTACAGTACAGCAGTATTAAATGTTGTCAGGGTAATATGCTTGTATTTGTGTCTGTAGTTTAGATGTGTAGTTTTAGTTGGTTCAGTACAGTACAGCAGTATTAAATGTTGTCACGGTGATATGCTTGTATTTGTGTCTGTAGTTTAGATGTGTTGTTTTAGTTGGTACAGTACAGTACAGCAGTATTAAATGCTGTCAGGGTAATATGCTTGTATTTGTGTCTGTAGTTTAGATGTGTAGTTTTAGTTGGTTCAGTACAGTACAGCAGTATTAAATGTTGTCAGGGTAATATGCTTGTATTTGTGTCTGTAGTTTAGATGTGTTGTTTTAGTTGGTACAGTACATTACAGCAGTATTAAATGCTGTCAGGGTGATATGCTTGTATTTGTGTCTGTAGTTTAGATGTGTTGTTTTAGTTGGTTCAGTACAGTACAGCTGTATTAAATGTTGTCACGGTAATATGCTTGTATTTGTGTCTGTAGTTTAGATGTGTAGTTTTAGTTGGTTCAGTACAGTACAGCTGTATTAAATGCTGTCAGGGTAATATGCTTGTATTTGTGTCTGTAGTTTAGATGTGTTGTTTTAGTTGGTTCAGTACAGTACAGCAGTATTAAATGTTGTCAGGGTAATATGCTTGTATTTGTGTCTGTAGTTTAGATGTGTTGTTTTAGTTGGTTCAGTACAGTACAGTACAGCAGTATTAAATGCTGTCAGGGTGATATGCTTGTATTTGTGTCTGTAGTTTAGATGTGTTGTTTTAGTTGGTACAGTACAGTACAGCAGTATTAAATGCTGTCAGGGTGATATGCTTGTATTTGTGTCTGTAGTTTAGATGTGTAGTTTTAGTTGGTACAGTACAGTACAGCAGTATTAAATGTTGTCAGGGTAATATGCTTGTATTTGTGTCTGTAGTTTAGATGTGTTGTTTTAGTTGGTTCAGTACAGTACAGCAGTATTAAATGCTGTCAGGGTAATATGCTTGTATTTGTGTCTGTAGTTTAGATGTGTAGTTTTAGTTGGTTCAGTACAGTACAGCTGTATTAAATGCTGTCAGGGTAATATGCTTGTATTTGTGTCTGTAGTTTAGATGTGTAGTTTTAGTTGGTTCAGTACAGTACAGCAGTATTAAATGCTGTCAGGGTGATATGCTTGTATTTGTGTCTGTAGTTTAGATGTGTAGTTTTAGTTGGTTCAGTACAGTACAGTACAGCAGTATTAAATGCTGTCAGGGTGATATGCTTGTATTTGTGTCTGTAGTTTAGATGTGTTGTTTTAGTTGGTACAGTACAGTACAGCAGTATTAAATGCTGTCAGGGTAATATGCTTGTATTTGTGTCTGTAGTTTAGATGTGTTGTTTTAGTTGGTACAGTACAGTACAGCAGTATTAAATGCTGTCAGGGTAATATGCTTGTATTTGTGTCTGTAGTTTAGATGTGTAGTTTTAGTTGGTTCAGTACAGTACAGCTGTATTAAATGTTGTCAGGGTAATATGCTTGTATTTGTGTCTGTAGTTTAGATGTGTTGTTTTAGTTGGTACAGTACAGTACAGCAGTATTAAATGTTGTCAGGGTAATATGCTTGTATTTGTGTCTGTAGTTTAGATGTGTAGTTTTAGTTGGTTCAGTACAGTACAGCAGTATTAAATGCTGTCAGGGTAATATGTTTGTATTTGTGTCTGTAGTTTAGATGTGTAGTTTTAGTTGGTTCAGTACAGTACAGCAGTATTAAATGTTGTCAGGGTGATATGCTTGTATTTGTGTCTGTAGTTTAGATGTGTTGTTTTAGTTGGTTCAGTACAGTACAGCAGTATTAAATGCTGTCAGGGTGATATGCATGTATTTGTGTCTGTAGTTTAGATGTGTTGTTTTAGTTGGTACAGTACAGTACAGTACAGCAGTATTAAATGCTGTCAGGGTAATATGCTTGTATTTGTGTCTGTAGTTTAGATGTGTTGTTTTAGTTGGTACAGTACAGTACAGTACAGCAGTATTAAATGCTGTCAGGGTAATATGCTTGTATTTGTGTCTGTAGTTTAGATGTGTTGTTTTAGTTGGTACAGTACAGTACAGTACAGCAGTATTAAATGTTGTCAGGGTGATATGCTTGTATTTGTGTCTGTAGTTTAGATGTGTTGTTTTAGTTGGTACAGTACAGTACAGCAGTATTAAATGTTGTCAGGGTGATATGCTTGTATTTGTGTCTGTAGTTTAGATGTGTTGTTTTAGTTGGTTCAGTACAGTACAGCAGTATTAAATGTTGTCAGGGTAATATGCTTGTATTTGTGTCTGTAGTTTAGATGTGTAGTTTTAGTTGGTTCAGTACAGTACAGTACAGCAGTATTAAATGCTGTCAGGGTAATATGCTTGTATTTGTGTCTGTAGTTTAGATGTGTTGTTTTAGTTGGTTCAGTACAGTACAGCAGTATTAAATGCTGTCAGGGTGATATGCTTGTATTTGTGTCTGTAGTTTAGATGTGTTGTTTTAGTTGGTTCAGTACAGTACAGTACAGCAGTATTAAATGCTGTCAGGGTAATATGCTTGTATTTGTGTCTGTAGTTTAGATGTGTAGTTTTAGTTGGTTCAGTACAGTACAGCAGTATTAAATGCTGTCAGGGTGATATGCTTGTATTTGTGTCTGTAGTTTAGATGTGTTGTTTTAGTTGGTTCAGTACAGTACAGCAGTATTAAATGCTGTCAGGGTGATATGCTTGTATTTGTGTCTGTAGTTTAGATGTGTAGTTTTAGTTGGTTCAGTACAGTACAGCAGTATTAAATGTTGTCAGGGTAATATGCTTGTATTTGTGTCTGTAGTTTAGATGTGTAGTTTTAGTTGGTACAGTACAGTACAGTACAGCAGTATTAAATGTTGTCAGGGTGATATGCTTGTATTTGTGTCTGTAGTTTAGATGTGTTGTTTTAGTTGGTTCAGTACAGTACAGCAGTATTAAATGTTGTCAGGGTGATATGCTTGTATTTGTGTCTGTAGTTTAGATGTGTTGTTTTAGTTGGTACAGTACAGTACAGCTGTATTAAATGCTGTCAGGGTAATATGCTTGTATTTGTGTCTGTAGTTTAGATGTGTAGTTTTAGTTGGTTCAGTACAGTACAGCAGTATTAAATGCTGTCAGGGTAATATGCTTGTATTTGTGTCTGTAGTTTAGATGTGTTGTTTTAGTTGGTACAGTACAGTACAGCAGTATTAAATGCTGTCAGGGTGATATGCTTGTATTTGTGTCTGTAGTTTAGATGTGTAGTTTTAGTTGGTTCAGTACAGTACAGCAGTATTAAATGTTGTCAGGGTAATATGCTTGTATTTGTGTCTGTAGTTTAGATGTGTTGTTTTAGTTGGTTCAGTACAGTACAGCAGTATTAAATGCTGTCAGGGTGATATGCTTGTATTTGTGTCTGTAGTTTAGATGTGTAGTTTTAGTTGGTTCAGTACAGTACAGCAGTATTAAATGTTGTCAGGGTAATATGCTTGTATTTGTGTCTGTAGTTTAGATGTGTTGTTTTAGTTGGTTCAGTACAGTACAGCAGTATTAAATGCTGTCAGGGTGATATGCTTGTATTTGTGTCTATAGTTTAGATGTGTAGTTTTAGTTGGTACAGTACAGTACAGCAGTATTAAATGTTGTCAGGGTGATATGCTTGTATTTGTGTCTGTAGTTTAGATGTGTTGTTTTAGTTGGTTCAGTACAGTACAGCTGTATTAAATGTTGTCAGGGTAATATGCTTGTATTTGTGTCTGTAGTTTAGATGTGTAGTTTTAGTTGGTTCAGTACAGTACAGCAGTATTAAATGCTGTCAGGGTGATATGCTTGTATTTGTGTCTGTAGTTTAGATGTGTAGTTTTAGTTGGTACAGTACAGTACAGCAGTATTAAATGTTTGCATGGCTGGCATTATGAATAAATATAAAATGAGGAACCTTCCTCCCACGACAGGATCCCAGGGAGACATGCTCATTAAACAAATGCTGTATCAGCTAGCCTGACACACACACACACACACACACCACACACACACACACACACACACACACACACACACACACTCACATCTCTCTCTCTACTGCACCTGCTGTCTCAACCTCTGAATGCTCGGCTATGAAAAACCAACTGACAACTGTTAGACTAGCTAACAGTGTGTTCAGAGGTATTAGAATAGGTATCAGGTGTTAGACTAGATATCAGGTTATAGACTAGGTATCAGGTGTTAGACTAGGTATCAGGTGTTAGACTAGATATCAGGTGTTAGACTAGATATCAGGTGATACACTAGGTATCAGGTGTTAGACTAGATATCAGGTGATAGACTAGGTATCAGGTGTTAGAATAGGTATCAGGTGTTAGACTAGATATCAGGTTATAGACTAGGTATCAGGTGTTAGACTAGGTATCAGGTGTTAGACTAGATATCAGGTGATACACTAGGTATCAGGTGTTAGACTAGATATCAGGTGATAGACTAGGTATCAGGTGTTAGACTAGGTATCAGGTGTTAGACCAGGTATCTGTGTGATCAGAGGTGTTAGACTAGGTATCAGGTGTTAGACTAGGTATCAGGTGATATACTAGGTATCAGGTGATAGACTAGGTATCAGGTGTTAGACTATGTATCAGGTGATAGACTAGGTATCAGGTGTTAGACTAGGTATCAGGTGTTAGACTAGGTATCAGGTGTTAGACTAGGTATCAGGTGATATACTAGGTATCAGGTGATAGACTATGTATCAGGTGTTAGACTAGGTATCAGGTGATAGACTAGGTATCAGGTGTTAGACTAGGTATCAGAGGTGTTAGACTTGGTATAAGAGGTGTTAGACTAGGTATCAGGTGTTAGACTAGGTATCAGGTTTTAGACTAGGTATCAGATGTTAGACTAGGTATCAGATGTTAGACTAGGTATCAGGTGTTATACTAGATATCAGGTGTTAGACTAGGTATCTGTGTGATCAGAGGTGTTAGACTAGGTATCAGGTGTTAGACTAGGTATCTGTGTGATCAGAGGTGTTAGACTAGGTATCAGGTGTTAGACTAGGTATCTGTGTGATCAGAGGTGTTAGACTAGGTATCAGGTGTTAGACTAGGTATCTGTGTGATGAGAGGTGATAGACTAGGTATCTGTGTGATCAGAGGTGTTAGACTAGGTATCAGGTGTTAGACTAGGTATCTGTGTGAAGAGAGGTGTTAGACTAGTTATCAGGTGATAGACTAGGTATCTGTGTGATCAGAGGTTTTAGACTAGGTATCAGGTGTTTGTGTCCCAAATGGCATCCTATTCCCTATATAGTGCACTACTTTAGACCAGGACCAGGACCCTATTCCTTAGCTCCAAGGGCTCTGGCCAAAAGTAGCACACAAAATAGGGTGCCAATTCCCAATCTTGTCCTCAAACCATCACCTTATCATTTTAATTATGTATTTAACTAGGTAAGTCAGTTAAGAACAAATTCTTATTTACAATGACCGCCTATCGGGGAACAGTGGGTTGAACTGCCTTGTTCAGGGGCAGAATGACAGATCGAATCTCAGAGCTGACAAAGTAAAAATCTGTCATTCTGCCAGATTTGTCAGCTCTGATATTCGATCTAGCAACCTTTCTGTTACTGGCCCAACGCTATAACCACTAGGCTACCTGCCGCCCCAGTTTACAATTGGCTCATTCACCCCCCCCCCCCTCTCCCCTGTCACTATTCCCCAGGTCATTGCTGTAGAAGAGAATGTGTTCTCAGTCAACTGACCTGGTAAAATAAGGGTTCAATCAATAAAGATACAGTCATTAGTGTGCAGCTCACATCCTCCTCTCCTCCCCCTTTATTGCTCTCTGTATCCCTCCTCTCTGTATCCCTCCTCTCTGTATCCCTCCTCTCTGTATCCCTCCTCTCTGTATCCCTCCTCTCCTCCTCCTCTATTGCTCTCTGTATTCCACCTCTCTGTATCCCTCCTCTCTGTATTCCTCCTCTCTGTATCCCTCCTCTCTGTATCCCTCCTCTCTGTATCCCTCCTCTCCTCCTCCTCTATTGCTCTCTGTATTCCACCTCTCTGTATCCCTCCTCTCTGTATCCCTCCTCTCCTCCTCCTCTATTGCTCTCTGTATTCCACCTCTCTGTATCCCTCCTCTCTGTATCCCTCCTCTCTGTATTCCTCCTCTCTGTATCCCTCCTCTCTGTATCCCTCCTCTCCTCCTCTCTGTATCCCTCCTCTCTGTATCCCTCCTCTCCTCCTCTCTGTATCCCTCCTCTCTGTATCCCTCCTCTCTGTATCCCTCCTCTCTGTATCCCTCCTCTCCTCCTCCTCTATTGCTATCTGTATCCCTCCTCTCTGTATCCCTCCTATCCTCCTCCTCTATTGCTCTCTGTATCCCTCCTCTCTGTATCCCTCCTCTCTGAATCCCTCCTCTCTGTATCCCTCCTCTCTGTATTCCTCCTCTCTGTATCCCTCCTCTCTGTATCCCTCCTCTCTGTATTCCACCTCTCTGTATCCCTCCTCTCTGTATCCCTCCCCTCTGTATCCCTCCTCTCTGTATTCCACCTCTCTGTATCCCTCCTCTCTGTATCCCTCCTCTCTGTATCCCTCCTCTCTGTATTCCTCCTCTCTGTATCCCTCCTCTCTGGATCCCTCCTCTCTGTATTCCACCTCTCTGTATCCCTCCTCTCTGTATCCCTCCTCTCTGTATCCCTCCTCTCTGTATCCCTCCTCTCCTCCTCCTCTATTGCTCTCTGTATTCCTCCTCTCTGTATCCCTCCTCTCTGTATTCCTCCTCTCTGTATCCCTCCTCTCTGTATTCCACCTCTCCTGCTCTGTCTGTCAGAGGTCAGGGTTTGTAAAGGGGAATAGTCACATCTGTTACGTGGACTAGATTGTGACAGTACTGGCCTGGTGGGCACTGAGACACAGTAGCATTGGCACGAACACTGTCTGTCTGAGATACAGAGCAGCCCAGGGGATATGGTACAGCTTTGCTTTGTCCAGGAATTAAATGTTTCCACTCCAATTTCCAATGAAGACATTGTTTTGATAACTGTCAGATCAAAATGTCTTCTCTTTAGGAATATTGTTGCCAACTTGCCGTAGTTATACTTTTATTTATCTTTTTTCTCAATATTTCTTCACTGAAGGTTGAGCGTTCAAATCTTTCTTATTGAATGTCAGTACACTGCTCGCTTCTCTGCTGTGGCGTGAGAGATATTCCCAGTGGTCCAGAGATACGTTATTACTCAATGTGGCCGATATATAGCTACCTATTACAATATTATAGTTGTTACAGTGTTAGAGGCTCACACATAATTTCTCATACGACATGACAAGGGTTTCTCTAGTGAATGAGACTACACCCTCTCCCTCTTCCCCCCCCTCTCTCTCTCTCTCTCTCTCTCTCTCTGTGTGTCTCTCGCTGTCTAGAAAGCTATCTATCTCTCTATCATTCCCTCCCTCCCTCTCTTTCTCTCTCTGTTTCTCTGTGTCTCTGTGTCTGTCTCTCCCCTCTCTCTCTCTCTCTCTCTCTCTCTCTCTCTCTCTCTCTCTCTCTCTCTCTCTCTCCCCCCCCCTCTCTCTCCCCCTCTCTATCTCCCCCTCTCTCTATCTCCCTACCTCCCTCTATTTCCCTGTTCCTGCTCTGTCACTGTGATGGATGAGTGTCTCTACTGTCTGGTCTGTAAGGAGATGATCCAGAGAGAAGCCCAGGCTGTTGAACTGTTTGCTGACTTTACATACCACGGTTTTGGGCAGAAAGCTATATTCTAGATGTGTTTGTTTCTAGTTCATTTAAATCTCTTTGCTGGTGGATTTGGTATTTATGCAGCAGTCTGTCACAACAGACTCATTTCCCAGTAGTTTAAAATGTATCATTTTAGTGATCGTTTCTCTGTCTTTTTGGTGGGGATGTGAACTGCTCAAACTGTCTGTTATATTCTGTGGTCAGTCCTTCAAATGTCATCATATTTCTTTTACATTTATTCAACTAGGCAAGTCAGTTAAGAACAAATTCTTATTTTCAAAGACGGCCTAGGAACAGTGGGTTAACTGCCTGTTCAGGGGCATGAACATATATGAACATGTGTCCTGTAGAATCATGACAATTCACAGGTTTTGCACCTCTCTCTCTCTCGATTCTTGTGGGTCCAGTCTGGATTGGCTCATGTATAATTCAACTAGCGTGCTGGTCGGGTAGAGAGAGAGAGTTGTGGCTTGGAAACGTGTCACTGTATTGGATTTCTCAACACAACAAAGTGGCTGTGTTTAATGTAGTCCTCATGTATCCGGGTCTGTGTATTGCCTGTTGGACATACTGTAGATCAGTGGTTCAACAGAGCGGGGGGGGGGAACTAAAAAGCTTAGAGATTGTAAGCTAACATACTGTAGGACCACAAACCAAGCTGCACCGAAGGCTTACATGGATATATTTAGGCTGATAGACATTCACATAGATGTACATACTGCTTCCACCCGGTTACTCAACCAGACTGTTGAACAGCCATCACTAGCCGTTTACTACCCGGTTACTCAACGCTACACCTTAGAGGCTGCTGCCCTCTGTACATAGACCTGTCATCACTGGTTACTCAACCCTACACCTTAGAGGCTGCTGCCCTCTGTACATAGACCTGTCATCACTGGTTACTCAACCCTACACCTTAGAGACTGCTGCCCTCTGTACATAGACCTGTCATCACTGGTTACTCAACCCTGCACCTTAGAGACTGCTGCCCTCTGTACATAGACCTGTCATCACTGGTTACTCAACCCTGCACCTTAGAGGCTGCTGCCCCATATACTGTACATAGACATGGAATCACTGGTCACTTTAATAATGGAACACTGGTCACTTTAATAATGGAACACTATTCTCTTTTTAATAATGTTTACATACTGCTTTAGTCATCTCATATATATATACTGTATTCTATTCTACTGTATTTTAGTTGATGCTTTACTCATCTCATATGTATATACTGTATTCTATTCTAC